>NC_081412.1:639197123-639286153 GCF_030272615.1 Cryptomeria japonica
GCCTTTAGGTCAAACCCCGGTTTTGGAATTAACCAAGAAATGAGCAATGCTATAAATGTAAATGTCTGTAATGTAAAACAAGTACTAATACCTTGTTGTAAGGATGTTTGTATCCTTATGTGCGAAGGTATAGATGTTGTATGTTGTATGTTGTATGTTGTAATAGTATGTAGTAAGTGATCTCCTCTTCAATGGTTGAATCCTTGTCTTGAATGCAACACTTAGCCTTGAATGGAGACTTGAAATGATCAATTGCTTGAAGGAATGCTTGAATGCTTGAATGCTTGAGTATAATTTCCATGCTTTTTCCATCATCTTGAATGAAAGAGGAAAATGTAGTTTATATACTTGTCAATTAGGGCTAATAGACTGATTTTCCCGACCTTAGGCCGACCAGGAAAGACAATTTTCCAATTTGCAAACATAAAGACCCGAAGTCCAAAAGAGACTGGGCCCAAAATAGGACCCAGGGACCAGGGCACTGGGTGCCCTGGTCCTGAAGGACCAGGGCGCTGGGCGCTCTGGTCCCACCTCCCGGGACAGCAGGGTGCAAAGGAGGTTCAGGCCAGGGTGCAAGAAAATGCAGTTTTTGGTGTCATAATCAGGTTTCGGGGTCTCCATTTAGGTTGCGTGTTACGTCGCCATCGTGAAGACCGAAATACAGTCGAAATTGCAAGTGTCGCAATTTTAGGATGCTACATTTAGCCCCCACTTTAGCGGGAGTATGTATGCTCATAATTCCGGTAAAGTACAAGGAAACAATATTGAAAGACTTTCACCACGTCAAGGAGGCAAGACACACCATGCCCCCAATGGACTAAGGATCTTACGACTTCGATTGACAAAGTAAAAGGGAAGATCATGAGGGAGAACCATGACTGTCAGTAGTAAGGTTCCCTCACTATGAGTCATGCAAGAGAAATACCAAAAATTTTCAAGGCAAAGCTAAGTTCGCCAAGAAATTTTCAAGTATCTTGAAGGGATAGACAGGGTGTATGCCCCCCTACGTTAAAGCGATCGCACACGCCTCAACGGGGGTGATTGTTTTAACGTAGTGATACACATAAGAAATGAGAAAGGAAAGGAGCATGTTATCGCAAGGATTTAGCCCCCAAGTGTGAGATAAACCCAAGGATAATAGATACAAAACACAAAGCATGAGGTGACTTCGCTTTCCTCGGGGTCAGTATGCTGTATGATAAGTCATGTATATATATCATATGTATGTATGCATAATTGTTCTTCATTCCCCAATCAAGGAAGGTCACCTAGAAGAAGGGAACACATGTGTCTTTTGAGTCAACATGAGAGAGACCAAGAGATCTCAATTCTTTGCATCGTCCTCAAGTAGACAACACTAAGGACAACAAATAGAAGAATGAGAATAACATATAGAAGAAGTAAGAAAAGAGAGGGGGAGAGAATCTGTTATGCTAATGTAACTAGTCTAGCACGTCATCTACCCCCCGATCTTGCTGATCAATGTTTTGGGAAGGCAGGGAACATGCTAGAGGAGGAACATTCAACATAGCAGATGGAGCTATCACAAGATCCAAACAAGGGCTATGTTCATGTTCCAAGCCACATTGTTCTTGTCTAGGAGCTAGGATAAGTGCTTTAGAAAATTCATTAGATAAATGGTTATCAATATCAACAAGTTCATATTCACTATCAGAAGCAAGAGAAGTAACATTTTCATCTATAGCATCATCAAGATTTATAAAAATAGGATCTTTAATTCACACAGGATCAAGACCATCATGCATCTTATGTTTTGGAGATTTTGGAGAAAATGGAATAATGCTTGTTGAAGGTGTTTTTGGAGATTGTAAAGTTTGAGAAGCAGCTGCTTGAGCTCTAAGACGACACTTTCGTCGGCGTTCACGTGCAGAACGATTTCGTCTAGTCTTAGTAGGAAGTGAAGAAGATTGAGGAGGAGGAATGTTCTCATCCTTAGCACTTGGGTGTTTAGGTTGTGGTCTCTTAGGCTGGATAATAGGAGAAGAAGAAGGTCTCTTCTCTCTATAAAAAGAAGGAGGAGGGACTGCTCCATACAAAGGAGGAATATTTGGTTTAGGAAGGAGACCAAGTCCATCATGACGAGGAGGGATAGGTCTACTTTTAGGAAGTTTATTAGGCATAGACATAATCACATCCATGGGAACGGGTTGGCAATCTTCTTGAGGAAAGACATTAGTTTTATCTTTCAAAGGAAGAACTTCCTTCTCAAGAATGATAGGAATATCAAGTTTAGGTGTTCTAGGTTCACTTAGAGATAGGATCATATCTGTTTTCCACTTTTGATAAGATTTGAAAAGATGATCACTTCGCGGAGGAAGAGATTGGAATTGTTTAGGCCAAAAGTAATCAAGAGGAACGCTAGAAGTTCTTTCAGCTGGTTTAAAGAGACTATGATTGACAGTAACAACTTCACCATTATGGGGAAATTTCAAACACTTATGAATAGGAGAAGCAATAACTTTCATGGAAGATAGCCAAGGATAGCCAAGCTTCACACGAAATTGTTTGAATGAAGGAATAATAGCAAAGTTCACATCAAGGGATTTGTTACGGACCTCAATAGGCAATGTAATAGAACCAATTGCAGGAGAAGAAAATGCATCAAATAGTTTCACAATCACATATGTTTTGTCATATATCACTTGATTCAATTGCAAAGTAAAAATAAATTCTTTAGTAATAACATTAACCATGCACGGAGGATCAATAAGCACTCCACGACAAGGTGTATTCTTGACTTTTGCAACTATGTATAAAGGACCATCAGGTGCCCTAATGGTTTCACTGGAATCAAATGTGATGGAAGGTTCTTTAGGGTTTTCTTTCTGCTCTACAAAGTTAATCACATTCGGAGTCATAGACACAAGACCATCAGATGAGAGAGAGGAATCATTAGCCTCAATTGCATTAGAGGTATGAGAAAGTAATGGATCAGTGAAAATCTGAAGATTTTGATTAGGAGGAGCTACAGATGTATTGCCTTTATCATTCACTCCAGAAATAGAAATAGTATTATTATCAATCAAATCTTGAATTTTACCCTTTAAAGAAAAACATTTTTCAGTATCATGCCCAGGCTGACGATGAAATTGACAAAAAGCTTTGTTATCAAAATAAGGTGAAGTAATCTTTGCAGGATCAATTTGTCTTATAGGAGGAAGAGTAAGAACATTTTGTTCCAATAACTTATTCATAATACTATGCAATGATTCATTCAAAGGAGTATACTTTCTTTCTTTCTTGAAAAATTTAGAAATAGGAGGCACACCTGATGCTACATTCACATTGTTGTTGATGATGTTTTCATTGAATTTGATGGAATCTCTGTTCGGTTTAAACTTCCCAAAAGGTTGTTGACTACTATCACCCTTATCACTCGGAGCCATAGGATGTGATTGTTCCATTTGACTCACAGTCAGTTGATAATTGTGAAGAGTTGCGCACAACTGTTGGAAAGAAGTAAACTCAGAAAACAGGAGTTTGTCTCGAATATCTTTTTGTAAATTAGAAATAAAGATTCTTTGAATATCATTGTCAGGCACTGGAAAAGAAATTTGAGCATACAAATGCTTATATCTACCAATGAAATTAGTCACTTTTTCTTTAACACCTTGTTTACAATGCATTAAATCAATCAAAGTAACTTTAGGACTTATATTGTTTTGAAATTGTTGAATGAAAGCATTTGCCAGTTGTTCGAAAGAAGTAATAGAATAGGAAGGCAACGAGCAATACCATTGTAGGGCTTTGTCTCTTAATGTTCTAGTAAACAATTTTGCAAGCAACCTTTGGTCATAAGCAAAATCAGTACATATTGTTTGAAAGGTCTTAACATGTGTTAGAGGATCACCCTTACCATTATAAAGCTCCAAATGCGGGATTTCAACATGTTTAGGAGGGATAGCTCGAACAATGTCAAGAGAAAGTGGGCTCGCAACATCAAATGTGGGCACACTAAACTTAGATTGATTCATAGAGGCAATTTGTTGCTGTAAAGAAGAGACAGTTTGTGCAAGATTGTTAATGGTCGCTTCAGTCGAAGAGTTCATATTAGATGTGTTAGATTGAGATGGAGGTGTTATGTTATTGAAAGAAGGTAAAGAGTAAGGTGGTGGGACTCTATGATAATTAGTCATAGGAGATGATTGGACAAGAGGAACACTACAAGGAGGAATGGAATGATTGAATGAATTGCCCCCTTGCATCATGTTCATTTGTGGAGATGTAATAGGAACACTCATTGAAGGGACGAATGAAGAAATCGGATTGAATGAAGGAAGAGGGTTAATTGAAGAGGAAGGATTGCCCCCATGACTAGTGATCACAGGAGGAATGTCTTGTGTAGAAGTAGCCATTATGTTTGATGTAAAGGTAGGTATGGTAGCAATAGAAGTCATCAAAGGAATAGAATGATTGACTTGAGTAGGAAGTTGTGTATAACCCAAATTTTCAGCACAACTCTTCATAGGCATCACATTCGAATCCACAATGTGTGCAATACCACGCAAAATATCAATTCCATTCTTATCACTTTGAAGCTTACGTTTTAGACCCTCAATTAAAGGAAGAGCTTGACTATCAGGGTATTCTTGAGACATCCATTGTCGAAAATCGTCAAATTGGTTATCCAATTTCGAAAGTTGTTCTTCAGAAACCTCATGGAGAGCTTCTTCATCATTAGGAGGATTAGAGGAATTACCCATGTCCTCGTTAAAAAGGCTATTCAAATTAGGTTCCATCTCCTCAGTAGTTAAACCTCGGAAAGACTTAATTCTACGGCTTCATCTAACGGGGATAGTGTAAGTAGGGCTTATTGTTGTAAAACTCATGCACTAGAGAGGGAGAGAAAGTTTTGAATTTAGAGGTAGTAATTTTCAGTAAAATCAGCCAATCTTCTGGATTTAAGCTGTTAAATACAATCAGGACAATCTCCCGAAATTTCAGAAAAAATGTCAGGGACCGTGGCGCTTCGGAGTGCACACGGTCCCGGCAACTTTTTTCAAAATTTGTAGGGATGAAAGTTATGATGATTTTAGAGCTAATCTGAAAAAATTGAGTGATTTTACGATCTGTAGATAGGCCAAATTACAGTTGCAATCTCAAAATTGAACCCTACCCAGATTGTCGAAAAATGCAAAAATTTGAATTTTGAAAAAGAGAGGGAAACTGAAATTTTGAATTTTATGATTTTAGAGGGAATGTCAAGAGCAATGCAAGTTTTGAAATTTAAAAATTGACTCAATTTCACGCAAAATTCAATTTTGAAAGCGGAAATTAAAGTTGTTGTAATTAAGCACTTAATTTCAAAAGTCACAAATTGCAAGAATTTGAATAAAGCACTGAAATTTCGAATGAATGTTAACACACTTTTCAGACTTAGGACTGTAAGAAACACAACTTTGACACAAATTTCAATTTCAATGATTTTTGAATGATTAGAAGCGTTAATCCAAGCAATCCCTAGACCAACTTTGACTGTAATTTTGAAGGTGTTAAAATTGATAAAATCAGCCAAAATTCTAGATTTTAGCAGGAAAATACAGTAAGATCTCGCTCCCGAAATTTCGGAAAAAATGTCGAGGACGATGGCGCTCGGAGTGCACACGGTCCTTGCAACTTTTTTCCAAATTTTCAGGGATGAAAGATATTGTGATTTTATTACGGAATCCAAAGTTACAGCTGATTTGGAAATGTTTTGATCGGTGAAATTGTCGAACAAAGGTTGAATCAAGAGGGTTTTAAAAATTAGGGTTTTAACACTTAACCACTTAATTTTCAAAATTAAAGCACAAATATGAATTGATAATTTGTAATAGAAGGGTAGATCTAAAACAAGCATTAACATTTAGACATTTCACAAGCTTAATTACTAAAAAGAAAATTTAGGGTTTTTATGCAATTAACCTCTTAAATTTTGCAAAAGATCAACATGGAAATGTAATCAAGGAATCCAATTTTCAGATCTAACCATGAATAATCAGAAAGGATGTTCACGTCGGGTTCACCAAAATGTAAAGCGGAAAATCACGATCGAACCCTAGTTGCTCTCCCCTCTTCCAACTCCAAGGAGAGAGAAGGGAGATTCACTAGGGTTGATGGTTTTCACTTAGGGGAGAGACTTTACATTCAAAAGAGGGGTTGAAACCCACAAGATCCAATCCCACGCAATGCAAGATTGGATGCTAAATGAGTTTCAAGGGTTATGACAGCAAGGCTACCCTCTTTTGTAAAGAATGTGCATAGAAGAATTAAGCTAGGAATGCATAGAAAGTGAGAAAGATTTGCTTATAAACTGAGATAGGGATATAGGATGAAGCTGCGGACCTGGAATTAGTAGTAAAATGTCGATATGGCGTTGTCCTGCAAATTTGAGCAAAAGTTGTCGAGACGATGGCGCCCGAGCGCCACAGTCCTCCAAAAAATCCGCGAAACGAAGGGGGATCTGTTCATCTCTGCACAAGGATTCCAGATCTTCAATTTCGGCCGCGTACCTGCAACCTACACACAGAAAAGTGAAGATGATTGGGGGGTTAGGGATTAGGGGTTTGCCTTTAGGTCAAACCCCGGTTTTGGAATTAACCAAGAAATGAGCAATGCTGTAAATGTAAATGTCTGTAATGTAAAACAAGTACTAATACCTTGTTGTAAGGATGTTTGTATCCTTATGTGCGAAGGTATAGATGTTGTATGTTGTATGTTGTAGTAGTATGTAGTAAGTGATCTCCTCTTCAATGGTTGAATCCTTGTCTTGAATGCAACACTTAGCCTTGAATGGAGACTTGAAATGATCAATTGCTTGAAGGAATGCTTGAATGCTTGAATGCTTGAGTATAATTTCCACGCTTTTTCCATCAACTTGAATGAAAGAAGAAAATGTAGTTTATATACTTGTCAATTAGGGCTGATAGACTAATTTTCCCGACCTTAGGCCGACCAAGAAAGACAATTTTCCAATTTGCAAACATAAAGACCCGAAGTCCAAAAGAGACCGGGCCCAAAATAGGACCCAGGGACCAAGGCACTGGGCGCTCTGATCCCACCTCCCGGGACAGCAGGGTGCAAAGGAGGTTTAGGCCAGGGTGCAAGAAAATGCAGTTTTTGGTGTCATAATCATGTTTCGGGGTCTCCATTCAGGTTGCGTGTTGCGTCGCCATCGTGAAGACCGAAATGCAGTCGAAATTGCAAGTGTCACAATTTTAGGACGCTACACTATCTATCTATCTATCTATCTATCTATCTATTTGTTTGTCTATCTCTCTATCTCTCTCTCTCTCTCTCTCTCTCTCTCTCTCTCTATCTATCTATCTATCTATCTATCTATCTGTCTATCTATCTGTCTATCTATCTGTCTATCTATCTCTCTATCTATCCGTCTACCTACCTACCTACCTACCTACCTACCTACCTACCTACCTACCTATCTATCTATCTATCTATCTATCTATCTATCTATCTATCTATCTTTTTATCTCTATGTCTATCTATCTATTTATCTATCTATCTGTCTTTCTTTCTATCTGTCTATTTGTCTGTCTATCTGTCTGTGTGTCTGTCTGTGTGTCTGCATGTCTGTCTATCTATCTATTTATCTATCTATCTATCTGTCTTTCTATCTATCTGTCTGTCTATCTGTTTGTCTGTCTATCTATCTGTGTGTCTGTCTGTGTGTCTGTTTGTCTGTCTATTTGTCTGTCTGTCTGTCTATCTATCTATCTATCTATATATCTATATATCTATCTATAATAATAAATATCTTCTTTACCTAAATAGTTGATTGACTGTTTAATAGTTTCTAAAATATTATTTTAATGCACATGGAGTATTCTATATATTTGAATGACCCTTTCGCATGTCAATTTTAGTTATATTTGTATTGTGTATTTAATTCTTGTTACTATTTTAGCTATAGTATTTATTTTATTTAGTCTATTAAATTATTTATTTCATAAATTATCGTTTTATATTCAAATTTAAAATAATAATATTTTTATAAAGAAGAGAAGATTAAAGGAAATTATATGTCATAATAAAATTTGTATGTTAATCTAAATTTTCACTCTATTTGGTTCTATTTTATTGGGTAACATATTGATAAATATATCACTGTATTCATACTAATCTAGACTTTGATTCATTATTCAATCATTAAATTTTGATTTTAAACATATTATCTTATGTTTAATGCTATCTTTTTCACATTTATACATTTTTTGATACATTATATATATTATATTAAATATTGGCCCTCATGTTTAAAAATTAGTTCTTGGATTGAAAGAAAAATTAGAGCAAGCAATAGAATAATAATTCAAGAGGTTTGTTGATTGAGATAAGTAATACCAAGAATGAAGAGAAACTTGAGTTGAGCAATCACCAAATGGGAGATGAGAAACAAGAGCTTTTGAAAGAGGATAAAACAAAGAATAAACCCCTTATGAGTTATCAATGGAAAAAAATAGCGTAACCATATAAGAGAGAAGAGGATTAAGTAAGAAGCTTATTAGAATAACCTATGAGGAATTAGAGAAGCATCTCTTAAATAGAGATGAAGAGAAGAGTTTATTCCTTAATAAAGAAATTAAAAGAAAATGAGGCATCCACACGTCTTAGATGACACAAAATGACAAAGGACATGTAGGGATTCCAAAGGATTATTTTAACATAATACAAATAAATAATTAACTTTTACCAAATAAAATATTAATTAACTTAATGGGGGGAGTATTCTAACACCCCCCATTAAGTTTTACTTCGAAAGTTTACATCAAACCCTTAAATGAGTTGTAAACCATGATTTTTCCATTGAATTTGGATATTTTCTTTTCAAAGTAGCTTGGTGAGAATATCAATGACTTGATCTTCTTTTAAATAGTTATTAATAATATAAGTAGTACTATCCATAGGTTTAGCCCAAAATTTATAATGTATATTTCTAGCATGTAACAAAACATCTAGATATTTTAAAAATAGTTCCTGATATTATTAGTAATTACTAGCTAGTTGATGCTAATATTTTTAGTTGATTAAGGGGGATCTTTCCTATGCTTTGACTAGTCTACAACTTCTTCTTTTTCTAGGTTGTTAGTTGTTTTAGCTCGTTAATACTTTGAACTACATCCTTTTATTTGGGATCAAGCCCCTCTACTTATTTTATCAATTAGAAACAATCTTCATATCAATCCCATGATGAATTAATGCATATCTTTAGACATGGATATTTGATACTCTTTATGAAAAACAATTAAAGAATCACTATTCTAACATTCAATCCTTATAAACAAGAGACACCTAGCATCACCCTATTCTATTTAGTATCATGATCACCTAGAGGACTATTTTGTATTAATTTAGTTGTATTTGTAATATCGTAAATTTTCACTGGGCCAATTTACACCTCAAGTTTATGCCCCTATTTAAGTGTGGCCAATCCTCATCACTTTTCTAGGTCCGTTTGTACCTATTCTCCATCATTGAGGCCATGAAAAACCTATTTTTAGGTCCTACCATGGTATATCCACCTCATTTTACCTTTGTTTGAGTCCTGATTATAGAGGCACCAGGGCATCGTGTAGTACGCCTACCCTAATCAGATTTTAAAACCCCGTTTGACCTTGGTTGAATTTTTAAGTGACTTTCTTGAATGGTTGATTTACAGTGTTGTGATGTTAGAGTCAGGTATTATTCTTAATGTGTGTACCATAAATGTTTATTCCACATCGATTCTTATGTATGATTAGTTGTTCTTTTGATCCGTATTATTAACCCCGATCTAACACTTTCATTGAATATATATGTATACATGTGTGATTCATTGGTGCAAGAGATTGGAGGTACATAACCATGTGGGTACAAGGTTTTGTCATCACCTGGCTTCGCAGGTCTGAGTGAACCTTACTGGTCCAATGGAATTGGATTAGGTAGTTGTAAGACCCTATGTTTTACCCTAGTCATGCTCTAGTGAGCATCATCAGTCGTCCATTAGTTTTCCCTTTGGTTGGGTATGCGGGTCGTGTATTTGTTTAGTTTTCTTGAGTTGCATGTTGTGCATTTGGTAAAAATTGATAATTAAATCCTAAGTATTTAATTAGATTAAATATGTTTTTATGCATTCTAAATTAAAGGGAATAAATTAAATAGGACCCCTTTGAGTGATTAATCAATAATTAGATTGCTAATTCATATTTGTAGCAAGTTTGGTTAAATGGTTATTTTTAAATAATAAATTAATTACGTGTATGTATTTTGAAAGAAAGATTAATTAGAAATTGGAAAATAGAAATTAAATTAAATGAGGAAGAAAAGAAAAAAAAGCTTTTAGGATGGTTGAATTTTAATTAAATTATATTTTTAATTTGGTTAAAAATAATTTTTAACCTCTATTTTTAGAAAATTGAAGGGAGTTGTTTTTGGAATGGAAAATTTTGGGCATTTTTTGTTGGAAGAAATTTTTGAGCTTGCAGGCTCTTCATCAAATCACTTCTAAGATTTCTAATACAGGTTGGATTCTTGTTTATCTCCTTGGTTTTTTCTTTTTTTTTCTTTTTTTAAGATTGATTTGATTTGGAAGAAATAAATTTGTGGAATAAGGTAGAGTTGTAGTTAAATCTCGAATTCGAATCCTCCTTGATTTAATTCCCAACCTCAAGATCAAATTCTTGTTTTCTTCAAATTGATTTCAAAATCATAATTTGGGGTTGGTTGTTTGTAAATTTTTCCTAATTTTAATTTGCTGGGATTGCTTATTTTCAAAAAGATTTCATTATATTCTGAGTTTATGTTTTGGGAATTTAATGTTAAAAATAAATAAATAATGTATTCAAATCATTATGTATCTCAAAAATTATCTTCTCACAATTTTCTCTCTGAGTCTGAGACTACCGAGAAATATTTGGGAGTGTTTTAATTTTTATTTTTTAAAATTATAAAAAAAATAAAAAAATGTGTTGGGCATGGGTTGAGCCAACCCATGGCTCACTATGGTGCCCATAGCCTATGGCACCATGGTTGTGGCAACAATAGGTTGTGGTTCTCCATGGCTGTGAAGACCATAGTTTGTGGTTGTCCACAACTGTCTGTGGTTTTCCGCGGCTATGGAAACAACAGATGTGGGGGCCACCGCGTGTGGTTTTAAAAGAAGAGTTAAGTTTTTTTTTTATAATTTAATTTTAATTTTTAAATATATATATATATATTTAAATTTATATTAAATTTGAATATTTTTAATATAAGCTCATTAAAAAAATAAAGAAATAGTATATGTTATCCGTAAATTTTTTTGAAAGTGAATTAATATATGTTATTTAGTAAATTTTAGAGACATGAAATAATATATATATATATTATTTGGAAAATCTTAGGAAATGAAATAATATATGTTATGACGGAATTTTTAGAAAGGAACTAATATAGTATTTGAAGAAATTGGAAAAAGAAATATTATATTATTTGTTAATTCTTGGAAATTAAACTATATATTATTTGAAATTAAACTATATATTATTTAGAATTTTTTTTTGAAATTAAATAATACGTTATTTGGGGAAATTGAAGATGGATAGATATAGTTAGAAATTTGATGATATTTTCTCTTAATGAAATATGGATATTAGATGAGAAAATACATTTATTAATGTTTTGTTTTGGAAAATAGACAGGATCATATAATTGTAATTTTGGTATTGAAATTATTATGTAATGGTGATTTTGTTCAAATATTATATTGAGAAATTTAGATCAATTAGAGAACTTGATCAACTTGTATTTTTAGTGATATGGGAAAAATGATTGTCATTGCAGATATATGTCAATGCTTGTTTAAATTTTTGTATTCGCATTTGATTAAAGAATGGAAAGTCCTTAATTGTGAGCATTGGATATTGTCATATGGCTATATTGTATCTAATTATGTCCTTGAGCTCGAGTATTGACTGTTTTCATGTGACTATTTTGTATCTAGTCATGTCCTTAAATGCGAGTGTTGGATGTTGTTATGTGGTTGACTATAGCTAGTCATGTCTCTAGTCAAAAAATCATCAGTCAGTACACCTCATATGAGGACTTGTTTGGCCAAGTGGGTATTTTTACCTTACTGAACTTTGTATGCTTGTTCTTGTGTATTCCTTGGTTTTAGGAGTTCGTTTGATTGTGGTTTTGTGTCATATGGGAGAGTGGCTTTTAAGTGGGGGCCATGCCCAAAGTGGTAGCAGGGTAACCCATCAAAAGTGTGTCTAAATAAGTGATAACCTAATAGCATATTAGAGAGTTTAGTAGATGAAAACACTAAGTAAGATAATTGTGCCTCAGGCATGGGATAAGTGCTAGTACAGACTTGAAATGCAATGAGAAGGCCTGAAATGGAAAACTAACAACCTTGTCTTCATGAAAGGATGTGTTGGGTCCACATGAGAATTGGATAGGCCAGAGGTTCAGGAAAGGTTGCCAAGGTAGCCCAATCGCTGGGGTCAGGACCTATGGAGACCTGCCAAGGTAACCATACCAAGCTATGTGATGACACTCGTCCTTTATGTTCACTAGTGTGCAGTTTGTGTTGTCTTTGCTAGGAGCACTATTGTGGAGTCATATCTGGTTGTTTATGCCTTTGAGAGTACCTGATATTCATGTTAGACCATGGGTTTCTTATGGTGGGTTGGGTACTTAGTTTTGCGGGTGCTCCAGTTTTTCTTTTGTATTTGCTTCTTATCATATTTTAGATGGAACCTTTTCCTTCTTCTAGGTTCATTCATGTATCTTTTGATCGATGTGGTCATATGTATTATTTCTTTATGTGTGCCTTATTGGCCAAATATAATTGATGTGAACCTTATGTATTCTTCACCCTATTATTTATTAGAGGGGTCTTGCAATTGAGGAGACCCGAAGATGTAGCCCACTAGGGGTGAACTCGGATATCAATTTGATGTTTTGTGGTCTTTGTGTTCATCTGTTTCCTTTTTATTTTGCATGTATGGATGGAATTATGGTTAAAATGTATAATATAGATTAGATGATATTAATCTTAAATGTATGCATGAAGTTATTAAATGCAGTATTATGGATCATGAAGATTGTCGGTCTAGTGAAGTGCAAAGTATTCATTAGCTTTTAATGCAATTAAAGTATGTATGGAAATTAGATGCATGACATATTTTTTAATTTAAGATTGGATGTAATGTATGGTTAAATTGAAAGGGATGAAATTAATCTTGTTATCTATATTTTTAACCTTTTGAATAAATTTAACCATTGTTTAAGTATAATCATGTCATTAAGTTAATCAACTTTATTGGTTTTATTAGTGTTAGTTGAGTTAAGTGTTGAATCAAGTAATGACATTGGGAAACCCTTTAGGTGTTAGTTAAGTCTTACGTTGTGTAATCTAAACTTAATGTTAACTCAATGTATCATTATTTTGTTTCAACTTAAAAAAGAAAAATTGCAGTCTATTCTTGTGTTTTAGTTTTATCCCTTGAGGGTTTCCTGACGAGGAATTACACATCGAGCACCCTGGTCTAGACAATGGAACTCCAAAATTCCCTAGCCCCTCTTAATTTGGCCCCAATTAAAAATGAGGTAGGTGTTATACCTCCCTATTAAGATTTGACCCTCGTGGCTCTGCATGGTCATTGGAGGTTGGCCTAATTGGTAAATTACCTATTGATTCCCTATATAAAAGCATTAATCAATTGATTTTAGCCTATTTCTCAATCTAAATTCAACTTAAAGCATTCTTTCATCTATGAATCATTCATAATTACTCATTTTCAGTGATCTTCAAGTCTGGATATTCATCATTCAACCATTGTACAACAAAATACAACATTCCTATGCAAGCATGTGTGTGATTAGGGTTTTGTCATGTTTTTTCTATATCATACAACATATGTGATTACATTCAAAGAGAAAATAATTATCATCAATAATTTCAGATCTAAGGTACAAATCTATTGAGTATTTATTTCATCATTTGTATTTATTCACTCAAAGTTAATTCCTAAACTGGGGTTTGGCTTTAGGGAAACCACTATTCTCAATAATTTCCCTTTTCTTCTTGTGTGTGGGAAATAGGTACAAACCTACATTTGAGAGGATTGATAGGATTCACAAAAACAAATAGGTTCACCTTTTGACAATGAGAAATTTAGAGGACCATGGCAAATTGATACTACCTAGTCCAAAAAAATTAGGCCTGACTTCTAGGAACAAATCCAAAACAAATTATTTTTTCTCAAATGCATGTTGGTGTCTTGTACAATGACTATAGCTCACTATTTATACTCGATTCCTTCAATAATCACCTATTTTACCATAATTTTATCATTTTCACAATTCAACTTAAAAGGATAGAACAAAACCCTAACTCTAGAGGAACCTAAATAAAATTTTAGACCTTTTCCCTAGAGGGATTAGGCCTAGATCTATGAGGTCCAACCCTCTTTCAATGTTATGGTTAATTAAGAAAAAATAGTGGCCTTGTTACCTTAATTGTTGAAATGCTAATTTTTACCTTTACAATATTATATCACTATAATTGTTGAATGTTTCGAACAATAAATTGCCAATAAACTCAGTATTAGAAAACCATGCCAAATCACTAAAAAAGTTACAGCTAAATATTGTAAAGTACACATTGCACCATTATTTATAACATTTTTAATTAATATTGTCTCTTTAATAGACATATATACTACCATGAGTTCCCATATCATGTCTAGACTAAAAAGAGGAAATATCTAGATTCCTCCATGGTGCAATATTACATCACTACTAATGCTCCCACTAAACATGATGTATACATACCCATGGGATTATAATAAAATATCTTAACAAGAAATCATCCATAGGTGCCCATGAAATCAAATAACTTAACTAAAGCTTCAAGAACATGATCTCTAAAATAAGATAATTGTTATAGGTTCCAGCTAAATAATCACCAAAGACCCAAATTATTGTTTCATTAATTTCATAAGCATCTGAAAGTATTATAAATGAATCACATGTAATCCATCAATATATCTCCTATCTCTTTTGTATATAGAAATAATGTAAAGAAGATTATTAATAGTCTCGAAAGAAAGCTACATTTTAAATCTGGCTAGCTCTTGTATAATTTGATTCATTCTTTCCACTACACCATTCTTCCATGATGTCCTAGGAGTAGATAATTGCATTCTAATACCATGTTTCTAACAAAAAAATTTAAACTCATTAGAAATAATTTTTTCTCCTTTATCAAACCTCAAACGCTTAATCATTCTATCAACTTCATTTTCAACTCTTGCCTTAAATATTTTGAACTACTCTAATGCTTCAGTTTTCTCTCTTAAATATATAACCCATGTCATTTTAGAAATGATCAATTAAGAGAATGATATATCTCTAACCTTGTGTACTCCTTGTTCTAGTAGGACCACATATGTATACATGCACCAAGTCTAGCCATCTGATAGATGATTGTTCCTTTTGTTTTCTTTCTCACTTGACATTCTTTGCAAATATTATTATCCAGTTTGATCAGCCTTGGTAACTCTCTCACTACATTAGTTGAAGTAATCTTTAAATTAAATTGTCAAAGTTGTTGTGGCACATCCTTCCATACCAAAGCCAGCTATCATTGGTCTAAGATAACAAAAAGTGTCTTGTAGCTCCTTCTAGATTCAATACATGTTTGCACTAGTCTTTTTCCCTGCTGCAATAATAGTTTCAAATCTCTTCTTGATCTCACAACCACCATCCTAAAAAAAAACATTGTAACTTTTTTTGCACATTTGTTCAACACTTAGTAGATTATGATGCAACCCCTTCACATAGTAAAAATTACTAGTGTTACATTTTCCATCCAAAGTAATAGACCAATTCCAACAATTTGTGATGTTTGATCATCTCCAAACCTAACATAACCTCCATCATATTTCTCAAATTTAATAAGCTTACTCTTATCACTAGTCATGTGATTTGAACATCCACTATAATTCATCCATTTGTTTCTATCTCTCCTAGTATTAGCCATAGTTTTAACATTCTCATGAAGCATAATATTGGAAACACCGGTCTTAGGTACATCATTTTGTACTAAAAAAAACAATCAACTTCTTCATAGTTTGACTCATCATCTGAGATACTATCATCCTCTTTAATATAATAGTCTTTCTTATTAAGCTTCCCTAATTTTTGTCTTGTTCCTTGTTCTAAACATCTAGTAGAAAAGTGACTAGTCTTTCCACATCTAAAAAATTTAAAAGGGAATGTACCTTTATATTTTCCAGTGCCTTTCTTTAGCTTTATCACAAAATCTACCTCCATCTCATATGAGCTTCCATCTTTTAGGTCTAGAATCCTTGACTTGAATGCAACACCTAGCCTTGAAAGGAGACTTGAGATGCTCAATGCCTGAAAGGAATTCTTGAATGCTTGATTGCTTGAATGGCGATAATGCTTGTTCACTTTACTTTTGCTTATGAAAAAAGGAGGGGAAAAATGTCTTATATACTTTCCAATTAGGGTTTGTAACTGATTTTCTATCTTAGGCCGACATAGAAAACCTTTTAAAGCTATTAGATTTCCACAATCCATATTGTATAATAGTTTGTTTTTTTGGATTCAATTGTGTGTGTTATTTCCACAATCCATATAGAAAACCTTTTCTTGTTTCCCATTTGACAAGCCCAATGTAGGATTAATGCAAAGGGGGGCCAAGATAGGGAAAGGACAAGAGCACCACATTCCTCAAAACAAGACCACCGAAGAATTCTCGAAGGTTTCATTCCATAGCACTGAACATATAATGAGAACCTACACAACTTACTATATTTTGACAGGCACTAGATATAATTTGTACCTGTAGAAATAAAGTTGTTCAATTGATAACTAATTACATTATAAATTGATAAAACTAACCTTATTTAACCTTGTGGTTCCTAGTCTCTTTGCATTTGTCCCACAAATGGACTTGATATCTCCATGCCTACATAGAGTCCCACATAATCTTACTAAAAACTAGACCTTTATTTGGAATATATAAATATAAATGTAGAAAAATATATATGAATATAGTTAGGAACTCCATGGTATACTGAATTATGGCAGAAAAAACTGAAGGGCGGGTCTTTGAGATCCATCAAGCTCTTCTCTCGTAATATTATACAAATGGACATGAATTTAACATTAGAATCCATGGTTTAGGGTATAACCTATAGATGGGTTCAAGATAGTTAGAAGGTATACAATGCCTTCTTTTTCATAATAGAGGTATATTTTAATTGAGATGCACAATCATCAAAATCTTCTTATATAATTAGGTATGTGTATAATATAATGACACATTATTAGTGTGGGTAAATTATAACTTGTGGTTAATTTTAGGATAGATTGGAGTTATGCAATGCCCTCTTTATAATATTAGAGATGTATATAAATCTAGATATGCAATTCTCAATATCATGCTATATTATGAGAATGTGAATAATAATGACACGCATTGGTTTAGGTAAAATCTAACGTGTAGATGGTTTTTAAAATATACTTTTCTCCATTAAAAATGTATCTATTAACTTTTAAAAATATATTAGTCAAACTTAATTTTACATCAACACATTATAATGTATTACAAAAAATGTAGCATGTCTATCTATCTATCTATCAGTCAATCTATCTATCTATCTATCTATCTATCTATCTATCTATCTATCTAAATTAATAAATATCTTCTTTACCTAAATAGTTGATTGACTATTTAAGAGTTTCTAAAATATTCTTTTAATGCACATGGAGTATTCTATATATTTGAATGACCCTTTGGCATGTCAACTTTAGTTATATTTGTATTGTGTATTTAATTCTTGTTACTATTTTAGTTATAGTATTTATTTTATTTATTCTATTAAATTATTTATTTCACAAATTATAATTTTAATTCATATTTAAAATTTTAATATTTTTATAAAGATGAGAAGATTAAAGGAAATTATATGTCATGATAAAATTTGTATGTTAATCTAGATTTTCACTCTATTTGGTTCTATTTTAGTGGATAGGATCAATATAATAACATGGGCGAGCAACGGGAAAATAGAGCGAAGGTGAAGTTGAGTTCAAGACAGGGCGGGAATATCTGTAACTAAGGAGAGAAAGGTAAGGACGACTCTCGAGACTGCCCAGATTCCCCTGAACCAAGTGGAAAGGACCTAGCGGACGAGGACCCACAAGAAGGTGACAAATTCATCGATTCGGGTGGAAAACATGATGAATCACGCGAGGAAAGTAGTCTTGGTCTGGAATCGGTACGGAGGGACAATGGAAGGTCTTGGACCTCTCTATTCGGGGTCAAACAAAGTGGAAAATCCTCACTCCCCACAGTTCGCAATATCTCAAACCCAAAAAAGGGTAAATTGGCCATTCAAATCCCAGACCCTGTTATTGACCATAACATTAACCATATGGAAATTACATTGGTAGGAAAATTTCTAGGGCCTAGGCCAAACATTGATATTGTTATGGCTTTTGCTAAACATAAATGGTCGCTGAAAGGACAAGTGAAGATTACAGCTATGCCAAAATGGGCTTTATCTTTAGCATTCTCATGTAAGGAAGATATGTCAAGGGTGCTTTGTGATGGTCCCTGGTTGATTCATATAGCTACACTAGCTCTATAAAAATGGGCACCTAAGATGGCACTCAACGAATCCTTTTTTGTCCAGGTGTCGGTCTGGGTTAGTGGTGCAGGAGCACCGAGTTTAGGTTGCATTTTCAAAATTTTCAACAATTTTGGTGTGATTAGGTTCAAATGTGTGTTTTCTCAGTTTGAAATAGCATCCCATAAGTGCATCGAGATAGCCTACTCTGATGGGTTGTTTATTGTTGAGTCATCAGGTATCGGAAGGAGCCGGTTCAAGTTACCTCGATGACCCGATGAGTTAGCATTGGCTTGGAGCGGAGCCATCGATATCAGTGAAAGTGGTTTCATGTTACCCCGATGACCCGATGAGTTAGTATTGGCTTGGAGTGGAGCCATTAGGTATCAGCGGAAGTGTTTTCAATCTACCCCGATGAGCAGTCATGGGCGTAGAGTATTGTCATTGCCTATCGGGGACACTGGTTTCAAGATATCTTGCGGACCCGATAGAAAAGTGGACGGACCGGAGCCAGTCATCGGCTATCGAATGGAATGCTTCAATGTTACACTGATGACCCGATGACAAAGCAGAGTGGTTTCAAGCTATCCTGCAGACCCGATAGGAAAGTGCTAGTTGAGGAAAGAGTTATCAGGTATTGGGAGGAGTGTGTTCTTGTTACCTCGATAACCCGATAACAAGGCGCAAGCAGAGGAGGTTGACTTTTGAGACATCAGCCATCAAAAAAGTGCAATGTCATGCTACTCGATGGCCAGATGGAAACTGCAAAGCGAAAGTGTGAAGACATTGGTCATCGGTAGCCCATTTTGATGTTACACCAAAGACCCAATAGGAAATGCAAAGAGTTGGAGGTTGTCATCGGACATCGGTAACCTTATTTCGATGCTACCTTGATTCTCTGATAGAACCTACCCGACAGTTGCCGCTAGAAACCGTTGATAATGAGATCAATCTTGTCCAATAGGAGGAGTTCACGACAGAGGACAAAACATATACAAGACCCAATGGGAATCTGTAAAAGGGTTGCTGTTTTTTTTTTTTTGTGGATTGTTGATTGCCATGGAGAACACATTTGTTTTCCTAAATAATAAAGTGAAGTCTATTTTCTAGTTTCCATTCAGTGTTGGATTTTAGTTTCTGAATTTCAATAATGTTTTAGAATCTTTAAGTTCACTTATGCAATCAATGTAAATGCTTGATTTCTCTATTCTGTGAGTTACTAGGTTGAACTTGGGAATAAGCTCAGAATCTGTAAATAAGTTTTCCTTTTTCATTTTAGGTTCTCTATTTGTAAATAACAACATGGACCTGGCTTGAAACTCCACACGACCATTGGAGGTGGTCAAGCAGAGCCAATAATGTATAGTAGTTTTTCATTTGTTGAAGTCCAGGAGATGGCATTAGCTGTTCCTGCAAACTAGCCCTAGGTGAGCTTTGTGATAGTCCGGCTAGGTGTCAGTAGTCTGAAGGAGATAACTTGCAGGGGAGGAATCTATTGAGAACTAGAAGAAGATCCAGAAGGCTATAAGCCTTGGAACTTAGTCATTTTGTAACTGAAATGAGAGAGTTTGCCAAACCAAACATGAAGGGTGATTTCACAAAGAAAGAGTACAAGTGTTGACTGTCATGCACCCCTACCAGGATATAGTGAGTGAGTTTACCTTGTGAGCTTTAGGAAGGTGAAACAAGAAAACTACTGGTAGGGGAGTTCATTGGAGACGACTATGGGCCCTAATAGTGAATATGATTACACCATCAAAGAACTCTAGTTGGTGGTAAATTAGGACTCTCCCTATCGACGTGGTATCAGAGCCAGTTAAGACTTGGAAAGAAAATTGTTGATGATAGACACTGAATCCATAGGAGAAAATAGTCTTAGAATGGTGACCAATGTAGAGTTAGCCAAGAAGGTAGAAGATTAGGAGGAAGAGAATAGACTCCTGAGAGAAATATTGCTACAATTGGAGAGCAAACTGGACGTAGTTGAGGATAAAACTGAGAAAGTAACAATTAAGGTCAATGAAGGGAAGGGAAAAGAATCAGTAGAAGAGGATAGGATACTTGAACCAGACCCTGTTCTACCTAAAGAACCTTTCCTTAAAGCAATTAAATCCTTAGGGGGAAATCTTGGAAGGAGTGCCACTTTTTGTGGGAAAATGGAACCTAAAGTAGTTATGGAATGGATTGAAGGATTGGAGAATCACTTTGAGTGTGATGGAATTAGTGAAGCCTAAAAGGTGAAGGTAGCCAAGTCTAGATTGAGAGGAGAACCCTTGACTTGGTGGAAGTTTATCCAATAAGAAAGGAAAAAAGAGGGTAAGAACCAAATAGCCAATTGGAAAGGAGTGGTAGCCAAGGTGAGGGAATCCTATATCCGTGAAGATTATGAGATCCAACTGCACAAAAGGAGACAAAACTTGAGACAAGGAGACTTGGATGTGAGAAGCTACATTGAGGAATTTCAGAAGTTGTGTCTGAGCTCCAAGGTGGTAGAGGATGAGAGCATCAAGGTAGCCAAATACCTGAATGGCTTGAGATGGAATATTCAAGAGGAGTTAAGTTTGTTATGTCCTAACATTGTGAATAAGTGCTTTAAATTGGCACTTAAGGTGGAGGAAAAGAGAAAGAAGAAACAAGAACAAAGCAACAAAGGTAGAGGTAGAGGAAGAGATGGTAGAGGTCATAGAGGTAGCTATGGTGGTAGAGGTGTAGACCAAAGATCCCAAGAGGAATCCAAGTTGGTAGAGAAAAGGAGATTCCAATAGCAAGAGAAGCTATAGAGGAAGGGCATCTAGCAACTCTAATAGAGGGAGGTATAGTGGATTAGGAAGAGGGTCCTATTTTACCACAATGAAGTGCTACAACTGCTATCAGCTTGGACACCAAGCTTATAGATGTCCTGAGAAGTCTTCTTCATCCCAAGGAGGTGAAAGGAGAGTAAATTATGTTCAAGAAGATGTATCCAATGTGAAGGCATCAGAAGTGAGTTTAGATTATGAGAGTGGAGAGAATCTCGTGATGAGAAGAGTCTTGATCAAATAACCAGTTAAGGAGGAACCTAGCCAAAGAAGATCCTTGTTTAGGATAAAATGCAAGATTATGGGTAAAATGTGTAAAGTGGTGGTAGATTCAGGTTCCACTAACAATATTGTGTCAGAAAAAGAAGTAAACTTAATCTGCAAAGAATTTCACATAGTGATCCTTATAGGGTTACTTGTCTCAATAAGGAGCATCATGTTCTAGTGAATGAACAAACTTGGGTGGAGTTCACTATAGGAAGTTACAAAGACAATATTTTGTGTGATATCTTGCCAATGGATGCATGCCACCTACTCTTAGGTAGAACCTGGCAATTTGATAGGAAAGCAGTACACCATGGAGAAAATAATTCTTATACTTTCCAAAAAGATGGAGTTACTTACAAATTTCAGTCCTTAAAAGATGAAGAAGGAAGCAGACTTAAGGGTTCCAATGTGCTTCTAGTTGGTGAGAAGGAGTTCATTAACACCCTCAAGGAAGGAGAAGGAGTGGGGTTTGCACTTGTAGTGAAACCTAAAGAAGAAAGCAAGGAAAAGACAATATGCACTCCCAATGAAGTGCAACAGATACTAAACTACTTCAAGGAGATCATTAGTGATGGAATACTTGCAACGTTGCCTCCTCAACATGCCATCAGTCACTAAATTGACTTCATACCTAGATCTTCTTTTCCTAATAAGGAAACTTATAAGATGACACCCGAGCAGAATTAGGAGGTAGCCTAACAAATACAAGAGCTTTTGGATAATGGTCTGATAAGGAAATGCATCAGCCCATGTGCAGTGCCCACTATGTTGGCACCAAAGAAGGGAGGTACTTGGAGACTGTGCACTGATTTGAGAGCCATCAACCGGATTACAATCAGGTATAGATTTCCTATTCCTAGAAATGAAGATTTGATGGATTGTTTAGGAGGTTCTAAGTATTTTACCAAGATAGACCTCAAGAGTGGTTACCACCAAATCTGAATCAAGGAGAGAGATGAATGGAAGACAACCTTCAATACTATAGAAGGACTTTATGAATGGCTTGTTATGCTATTTGGACTCAGCAATGCCCCTAGCACATTCATGATGCTCATGAATGAAGTACTCAAGGACTACATTGGTAAATTTGTTGTTGTTTACCTATATGACATTTTAATTTTTAGCAAGTTTAAAAATGAGAATCTTAAGCATATTGAAATTATCTTAGAAAAACTATATGATGAACAAATAACCATCAATTTGGAGAAATGCGAGTTTATGAAACAAGAATTAGTGTATCTTGGGTTTGTAATCTCAAGTGGTGATTTGAAAATGGACACTTCAAAGGTGGAAGCAATAACCAATTGGCGTACTCCTTAAACAACAAGTGAAGTAAGGAGTTTTCACGGTTTGGCTCAGTTTTATAGGAAGCTCATCACAGGGTTCAATGAGATGTGTGCACCTATGCTAGAGACAATCAAGAGAGGTGTGCGAACCAAGTTTGTATGGACAAAGGAAGCACAAAAAAGTTTTGATCTCTTGAAGACAAAGGTGGCAACACAACCAGTACTAATCCTACCAATCTTTGACAAACTTTTCACAATTGAATGTTATGCCAGCAACATATCAGTTGGAGCAGTTTCAGTCAAGACAATAGACCAGTTGCATTTTTCAGTGAGAAACTCAATGATGCAAAGAAAGGGTATTCTTCCTATGAATTGGAATTGTATGCACTTGTCCGGTCACTTAGGAAATGGAGGATTTATTTGCTACCTAAGGAATTTGTGGTTTACACTTATAATCAAGCTCTTAGCTTTCTTAATTCTCAAGAAAAGTTAGACCATAGGCATATCAAATGGGTAGAGTATTTGCAGTCATATACTAACAGTGCAAGAAGTGCAGCTCAAAAGCATTGGAGTGGATAGTTTCAAGAATTTATATGCAGAAGATGAAGATTTTGTTGTTGCCTACGAGGTTTGCCAAGAGTTTAGGAATCATTTTCATAGTGAATATGCAGATTTTACTTTACAGGATGGACTTCTGTTCAAAGGAGGATAGCTTTGTGTACCCAAAGGGTTTATGAGAGAAAATTTGATGCAAGAAAAGCACAATGGATGCTTGAGTGGACATTTTGGTTTGAATAAGACTTTGGAACTTGTTCAAAGATTATACTATTGGCCAAAGATGCAAAGGGATATCAGGAGATATGTGGAAAAATGTGTAATTTGTCAAAGAGCTAAGGGAAAATCTTCTAATGTTGGACTATACCAGCCTTTACCTATCCCAAACAGGCCATGGGAGTGTGTAAGTATGGATTTTGTTGTTGTTTTACCCAAGACCAATTCTAGATTTGAAAGAATTTATGTTTTCGTAGATACATTCAGTAAAATGACCCATTTTATTCCTTGTAAGGTGACTCATGATGCCAGTCATATTGCTCATTTGTTTTTTAAAGAGGTCATTAGGATTCATTGTTTACCATCAGCATAGTGTCAAATAGAGATACAAAATTAGTTGGACATTTCTAGAGAACTTTATGGCAGAGATTGGGAGCTAACTTGTCTTTCAGCTCATCATACCATCCCCAAACAGATGGCCAAATAGATGTGGTAAATAAAATGTTGGGGAACCTTCTTAGATGTTTGACAGAGGAGTATGGGCAAGCTTTGGATCAGATCATTCATCAAGATGAATTATTTTACAATGACAGTGTGAATAGATCAATCGATAAGAGTCCTTTTGAAGTAGTTTATGGCCTTCATCCCAGAGGTGTTTTGGAGCTCAAAGAAATTGAGAAGATGGGACAATAGAGTGCACATGTTGTTGACATGAATCAGTCCATGAAGGAGATTCATGAGGAAGTTAGGCAAACTTTAATCGACAACTCTTAGAAAATCAAGCACAAAGTAAATGAAAAGAGAAGAGATGTACAATTTGTTGTTGGGGACTAGGTAATCATTCACTTGAAAAAAGAAAGGCTTCGAAAAGGTGTCCCTAGAAAGCTTCAAATGAGGAGAATTGGACCTTGTAAGATTCTGGCCAAGTATGGAAACAACGCCTACAAACTTGACCTACTCGGAGGCATGGCTTTATCTCCTATTTTCAATGTTGCAGACTTGGTGCCATATATGGGTACACTTCTAGAAGAATGTCAGAAACTTGACCTACCCAGAGAAATGGCTTTATCCCACATGCACTTTCAGACCTACCTTTACCGCCGACAAACAGGCCACAAGCCGAAAAGGTGTTGGATTCATGAGTCCTCAAGAAGACCCGACATACAACCTATATGGAGCATTTAGTTAAATGGCAACATCTTCCAAAATCCTAGCCCACTTGGGTCCCTGAGGAATAATTTTCAAAGATTGGAATTACCTCCTCTGTGTTGCCCCAAGGAGTCGCTTGATTTCTTTCTCATTGGGGGAATATGGTGCAGGAGCACCCAGTTTTGGTTACATTTTCAAAGTTTTCAAAAATTTTGGTGTGATTAGGTTCAAATGTGTGTTTTCTCAGTTTTAAATAGCATCTCATAAGTGCATCGGGACAACCTACTCTAATGGGTTGTTTATTGTTGAGTCATCGAGTATTGAAAGGAACTAGTTCAAGTTACCCCGATGACCCGATGAGTTAGCATTGGCTTGGAGCAGAGCCATCGAGTATCGAGAGAAGTTTTTTCAAGCTACCTCGACAACCCGATGAGAAAAAATAGGCGCAAAGTATTGTTATTGGCTATTGGGGAGAGTGGTTTCAAGCTATCTCGCGGACCTGATAGAAAAGTGGACAGATCGATGAAAGTCATCAGCTATTAGAGGGAACGCTTCAATGTTACACCGATGGCTTGATGATAAAGAAGATTGGTTTCAAGCTATCCTGCGGACCTGATAGGAAAGTGCTCGTTGAGGAAAGAGTTATTGGGTATCAGGAGGAGTTTTTTCTTGTTACCCCGATAACTCGATAACAAGGCGCAAGTGAAGGAGGTCGACTTTGGAGACAATGGCCATCGTAAAAGCACAATGTCATGCTACCCGATGACCCGATAGAAAGTGCGAAGCAGAAGTTTGAAGACATTGGTCATCGGTAGCCTATTCTGATGTTACACCGAAGACCCAATAGGAAGTGCGAAGAGTTGGAGGTTATCATTGGACATCAGTAACCTTGTTTAGATGTCACCCCGATGCTCTGATAGAACCTCCCTGACAGTTGCCACTAGAAAATGTTAGTAATGAGATCAATCTTGTCCAATAGGAGGAGTTCATGACAAAGGACATAACATATAAAAGACCCAACAGGAATCTATAAAAGGGTTGTTTTTTTTTGTTTTTTTTTTGTGGATATTTGATATCCATAGAGAACACATCTGTTTTCCTGAATAATTCAGAGAAGTCTATTTTTTTGGTTTCCATTCAGTGTCAAATTATGGCTTGTGAATTGCAATAATTTTTTAGAATATTTAAGTTCACTTATGCAGTCAATGTAAACACTTCATTTCTTTTTTCAATGAGTTACTGGGTTGAACTCGGGAGTAAGCTCAAAATCTATAAATAAGTTTTCCTTTTTTAGTTTAGGTTCTCTATTTGTAAATAACAACATGGCTCTGGCTTGAAACTCCACACTACCATTAGAGGTGGTCAAGAAGAGCCAATCATGTACATAGGTTTTCATTTGTGGAAGTCCAAGAAATGGCATTAGCTATTCCTACAAACTGGCCCTAGGCGAGCTTGGTGATAGTCTGGGTAGGTGTCAGTAGTGTGAAGGAGATAACTTGTAGGGGAGGAATCTATTGACAACTGGAAGAAGATCCACAAGGCTATAAGCCCTAGAACTTAGTCATTTTGTAACCAAAAGGAGAGAGTATGTCAAACCAAATATGAAGGGTGGTTTTGCAAAGAAAGAGTAGAAGTGTTGAATGTCTTGCACCCCTAGAAGGATATAGTGAGAAAGCTTACCTTGTGAGCTTGAGGAAGGTGAAACAAGAAAACTACTGGTAGGGGAGTTTATTGGAGAAGACTATTGGCCCTAATAGTGAATAGGATTGCACCATCAAAGAACTCCAGTTGATGGTAAATTAGGACTCTCCCTATCAGTTAGATTGAAAGGGCTTCCCTTAGAATTATGGGTGGAAGATGTGTTTATTGGAATCACTAATCATTTGGTGAACTCCTATCTATGGACCCCATAACTACTCCCAGAAGAAGACTTACTTTATCCAAAATCTACATTGGAGTTACACAAGGAAAAAACATGCCTCTATCGATTAAAATTAACTCTTGACTAGGAAAATAGAGCCAACCTCTAGAATATGAAAGCATCCCCTTTGCTTGCTTTCATTGTAAAAAAGAAGGACATATAGCAAGGAAATGCCCTCTGTAGATAGCCATAGTGAAAGAAAAGAAAGAGATGATGTTACAGTGGAAAGCTAGAAACCCTATTAAGCAAATGGAGAATAATGAAAAAGAGAGAAATCTTGAAGAGGCCCAAAATATTATTATCCCACACACAACAGACAAACACACTGACAGTAATGAGGATATACCAAATATACCTTTAAATGATAAAGGTAAAATGAACCAAATAGGTAAAGGTGTTAAAGGTCAAAATGATACCAATTAGGAGGATCAAAAGAGTGATAATCTGGAAGAAGGAGAATACAAGTAGTAATACAAAACAATGAAGAAGTTGATTCAAACCACATTGCAGTAAATACCAAGAGAAAACCTTAGCAATGACTTTGAAGAAGCCCTTCAGTTCTTGATCCTTGGAAGCATCTCACTTTCAGGATCTTAGCAATCTGGAGATACAGTTCAAGAAACCAACCACATGTCACCTACAGTCTCAGTTCTTAAAGAAAAATGGGGACAAGCAAACAACTAGTCAACAAGATGATAATGTCGAGGACAAGCAAACAACTAGTCAAGAAGAAGATTGTTGTACGAATGAAGGAGCAAATAGAAAAAGAGGGAGCAAAAAAGGGCCTAAGGTGACACCCCAGGCTAGCTCAGTCAAAACAAGATACCATAGTAAAGCTGACATGGGTTTCATTCCATCATCTCCAGGAAGGAAAAGAGGCAGCCAGATCAGAGACCAAGAGGCTAGGAAGAACATAGTAGATGGTACTCAAATGACCATCCATGAGGTATGTTCCCTACTCAAGAAATGAAAATAATTTCATGGAATATACATGGACTTAATAACCCACATAAACAAGATGTGCTAAATAATTTAGTTAGAGATCACAGATCGAACATCATTATTATCCAAGAAACTAAAATTTGTAAAGAGAAAGTTGGAAAAATTAAGCTTTTTAAGTATGGTGAAGTTTGTAGGGGAAGCTCAGATGGTGCCTCTGGGGGTATAGCTATTTTTTGGAACCTTAAGCAGGTGTCAGGGGAGTTGGTCATGCAAGATAGCAATCTGGCTTTCATTAGATTTAATCACATTGGGGATGGTACTTCATTTCTTCTTACCAGTATTTATGCCCCTAATAATAGACTTGGCAGAAGCAAATTCTAGAAACAAATAGAGGATATTAGAGCTTTTTACAAGGATGATATGTGGATCATTATGGGGGAATTCAATACTCGTCTCCATGATGATGAGAATTTTGGAGGTATCCCCTCTCAGTTCGGTAACAGAATGGATATTTTGAACTTAATCAACAATCAAGACCTGCATGACATTGATCTCTAGGATCCCAAGTTTACCTGGTCAAACAAAAGGATGGGGGATGATCTCATTCAAGTCAGACTTAATAAGGCCCTAATCTCTAATGAATTTTTTAACCACTATCAATGCTCCCTCTCAACTATCTCTCGTATAGGGTCTGACCATTTCCCTGTAATCTTTACTGTAGCTAGCACCATTGTTAAAAGAAATTTCTTTTTCAGATTTGAAAGAATGTGGTTGGACCACCCTAACCTTGCAAAAGCCATTGAGAAGTGGTGGTCTATTAAGGTCAAAGGTACGACTATGTATAGAATTGCTAAGAAACTTAGAAATGTAAAGGACAACATCAAGAACTGGAATAACGAGGTTTTCGGTGACCTGTTTGTAGCCAAAACTAAAAATCAGACGGAACTTAAGGAAATACAAGATAAAATCCAAAGTAGCAGATAAAAGGAAGTCTCTATCAATGAGGAAAATGAATTTCTTATGAATTACTGTAGGATTATCAGAAGAGAGGAAGAATTTTGGAAACAAAGATCCAGATCCCTATGGCTTAAAGCAGTGGATAGAAACACTAGATTCTTCCATATGACTGCGTTGAAACACAAAGCTGCTAACAAAATATCTAAGTTAAAAAATGGGGAAAATGAAATTAGGACGGATGAGGAGTTTGGGAAGGAAGCCAAGAATTTCTTTACCTCTATTCTCTCGGTGGACCATGGCCTGAATGGCCAATTTCAGAACACTGTCATTGACTTCATCCCTACTATAATTAGCAAGGAGAAGAACAAGGATCTTGTGGCCATCCCCTCTGAGGAAGAAGTCAGGAAAGTTGTCTTTTCTTTTGATGGGAACAAGGCCCCGGGCCCAAATGGCTTTCCACTTTTCTTCTTTCAAACTTTCTAGGAAATCCTCAAAGCTGATGTGGTCAAAGCTGGGCAGGAATTATTTGGAGCTAGAATAATCTTAAAGGAACTTAATGCTACTTTCCTGGTTCTCATTCCCAAATGTCTGGGTGCAGATTCTATGGATAAGTTCTTACCTATAAGTCTTTGCAATTCCTTCTGCAAAATCCTCTCAAAGGTAGTTACCTGCAAGCTGTTAAGGATTCTTCCCCTAATCATTTCGCCCCAATAGAGTAGATTTGTTCTTAGAAGAAAAATCCTTGACTCCATCATTTCTATCCATGAAAACATTCATTCATTGGTGGATTCAAAAAAACAAGGATTTTTGATGAAGTTGGACCTATCTAAAGCCTATGACTGGGTGGACTAGAGTTTTCTAGGCAAGGTGTTGTCTGCTTTTGGTTTTGATAGAAAAGTCATCAATTTGATCGACCAGCTCATCTCTACCCCTTCTTTCTCAATCAATATCAATGGAGTGCCTTCCACCTTCTTTAAATCCTCTAGAGGCATTCGGCAAGGAGATCCTATATCCCCCATTCTCTTCATTATTCTGGCAGAATGTTTGGGCAGATTTATTAGCAACTCCATTTCTGATGGGCTCCTTTGTGGCATCTTGCCTTCCTCGGGCTTTAGAGTGTGTACCCACCAATAGTTTGTGGATGATACCATTCTAATGGGTACCTCCACCATCAAAGAAGCCTCCAATTTTAAACACCTTCTTAGCACCTATAGTATGGCTACAGGTCAAACCATCAACTGGGAGAAAAGTTTTGTTTTCTTCTTTAATACCCTGAAGATAGAATGAAGAGATTGGCTTGGATCCTTGGGTGTCAATTGGGTAAGTCTTCTATTGTTTACCTTCATCTTCCCTTGGTTTTTAAACCTTTGGAATTGTTTTGGAACTCTCTTGTTGATATATTAAGAAGAAAGTTGGCAGGATGAAAAGGTGCCCTTCTTAGCCAAGAAGGGGAAATCCAACTTTTAAAATCTTCCATCCAGAGTCTTCCAATTTATGCCTTAAGCCTTTTAAAAATCCTTGGTAAATTTGTTGATGCCATTGAGAAAATCCAGAAAGCTTTCCTGTGGTCAAGAGTGGAGGAGAAGAAGAAAATGGCCCTCATTGCCTAGGAAAATGTTTGTAAACCTAAAAATATGGGAGGATTGAAACTCAGGAATATCAAGACTTTGAACAAAACTCTCCTAGCCAAACAAATCTGTAGGACTTATCAAGGAAGAGGGGAATGGAATAAAATTTGGAAGGCTAAATACCTAAGGAATTCTCCCACCATAGAGGAGTTCTTTTCTTTAGAATAGATTCCAAGGGGCTCATTCATTTGGAATAGCGTTACCCAAGTTAAAGAAATTGCTCTTCTAGGCAATGTCTGGACCATTGGTGATGGAAGGAAGGTGGACTTTTGGGATGATGCCTAGATTGGAGGGGCCCCTCTTAACAAGATGATCACTCATACAATCATCGAAAATTGCAAATAGAAGATAGGTACCAAAGTTGAGGACTATTGGAGAGACCATTCTTGGGTGGATCTCACTCACATTGATCCCAAACTCAAGCAGATTAACTTAATGATCAACCATGTCATCCTAAATTCGAGAAGGAAAGACCAGATGGTGTGGCGTGAAACTTTGTTAGGGACCTACTCGGTCTCTTATGTTGTCCTTTTACTAGCTCATTCCAAAGTTCCTACTCTATGTTGGGCCAAGGCTTGGAATCATGGGTTGACCCCCAAAATTAATATCTTTCTTTGGATCCTCTTGCAAAACAAAATTCTGACTATTGACAACCTGAGAAAGAGGGGCTTTTGTCTTCCAAATATATGTTGCCTTTTCCTGAATAATGAGGAATCAGTGAACCATATCTTTTTACAGTGTCATTTTTCCACTTCTATTTGGGGGATGTTTTTTTAGATGTGGAGACTGAATTGGGTGTTTCAGGAGGAGATGCAGGATTGCTTTGGATGCTAGCATTTCTCCACCAATAACAATTCCATTAGAAAGATTTGGAAGTTATCCTTTTCCCATATCCTTTGGGGGATATGGAAAGAGAGAAGCAATAGAATTTTCAGGAATGAAACTAACACCCCCAAAGTGGTCTAGCTCAAAATTTAAAACATTCATGTTGAGAATGTGATGATCAGGCGAGTGCAGTGTTGTAGCAACAAGGAGGACTTTGATGTTCTCAAAAGCTAGAATATCCCTACCTTTTTGGGCACTAGCATTAACCAAATCAAAAGAAGCCTATGTTGTTGGTCTTTCTGCCCAATGAGTGGTTCAAGGCCAACTTGGATGGGGCAGCTAAAGGAAATCTAGGCCCGAGTGGTTGTGGTGGCATCATTTGTAATGGGGCTGGCTTTTGTACAGGAGCGGTCGCCTATCCTTTAGGCATTTAAAACAATCATTTAGTGGAAGCTATGGGGGTGCTTCAAGCTATTAAATTAGCCTCCAAGTTAGGGGTTAGTTTTCTTTGGTTGGAAGGTGATTCTAAAAACATAATTAATTTCCTTATTGGCAATCATCAACCCTCATGGACCATCAAGAACATCATAGACTCTGCCAGAGATCTGCTAAAGGGGTTTAAGAAATGCCACATCACACATGTCTTCAGAGAGGCTAATCGAAGTGCAGATTGGGTGGCCAAGGCACCAGTACGGAGTGAAACTATAATTACCTAGAATGGTGAAAAGGATCTACCATGTGTGGCACGTGATATAGTTATTTCTAAAAGATTACATGGTAAGCAGGGATATATTTAGTATCATTTTCTGAAGTGAAAATCAATGTTGTGGCAGTAGGCATTGGCACTGCAGGCTACCAAGGAGGAAGTAAAGTCATCATTGTAATGTAATCCCACATGCTTTATGGGTAATTTTAACCCTCCCCAACAACTACATTAGAAAGTTCTATAGTAATCGAAGTGGCTTTCACAGAGACTCTGGCAAGAAGAAAGTTATCAATTTGAAGCTTCAGACTAAAATTAATAGAACCATGGGAGTTAAAAGGAAGAGAACGGAGGTGACTACCATTGAGAAATGGAAGAGCCATCCATAGGTCTGTAGCATCCTCCATGATGCCAAGATGATAGAATTTATTGAAAAAATGTAGAAGAAATGGCCTAAAATCATGAAGATTTTCAAGTAGGGCTAGAATGAAGGGACTCTCACCATCGGAAACAAGAAGATTATAGTGATTTAGATAATGATAATGGAGGCCACTAGCATTCCAATGGAGGGCATCAAGTTTTATAGGGACAGAGAAATCTCTGATGTTGGTGTGAAGAAGTTCCCGAAGACTGAGGAGGAAAGGGCTAAGCTGGTGAAGGGTAGCCACACCTACTTTTTTCCTAAAGTAATCAAATTAATTTGGCAAAAGGTTTTACTTGCAATTATGGATTTTATCATGCTTTATGGTAGATATATTAGGGTCTATAGCTACCACTTTGTTCTGTTAAATCATTTTAGGCACAAGGATGAGATTTCTCTTCCCTATTATCTTTTCTACTCCCTTAACGCGGGGATTAAGGATGCCATTTCCAATCCCCACATTAACCTAGCAATGCATGAAGGCTTGATGGTGATTTTGTATAATCATATAAAGAACACGACTATTCAAAGGAATATTGCAAAGATTTTTGACTCGGATGAAGATTTTGATGAGTCAGAAGAGGAAGAAGGAGACGACTATGATATGGAAGCAGAGTTTGAATATGACCCCAAATGCCTAAAACAAGTAGATGAAAGAAAAAATAGGAACATGGGAGACAAAACAGAGGGTTTTCTAAAAATAAATAGAGAGAGGAGGATGACAGTTGGAATGAGGAGGAGGAAGGGAATGTCAGTGACACGAACACTGGAAGCGAGGAGGCTCAAACCCAGGTGACCCTAAAATAGAAAAAGAAGAAGTCAAAAGGAAGGGAGGTGGAAGAAAGGTTGCCTCTCAAGTCTGATTTGAAGCAGAAACAAGCACTCAACTGGTTTCAAAAGGAAATCGAGGGCATAAAAATCAAACAAGCCCATGAAGCTAAGAAAATTGAAACCTTACAGGCCCTAGGTTTCAGAAAATCCGATTTCCTCCAAGATTGTCTAAGTGAACTAACCAAGGAAATTGGCAATGTGGAGGAGATTATAAATTCCAACAGCAACAGTTTTACCTGCCTGGAAAATAGAGCAGATGCTACTGATCACAGACTAGATGGTATTGAAAACACACTTAAAAAAATTGGGAAGTAGAGCCAAAGGATCCTAAAGGCTACCTCGGTGAGCATGAAAGCCCTCGTCTGCAAGCTGGAGAGCTACCAAGGGGATAAAGTTGTGGAGGGTATTATTGAGGTTAAAGATGACACCCCCGAGGACAAGGAAATTGGACTCGGAAGAATAACCAGAGCCAGTACTAAAAGGATGCAGAACCAGAGAAAATAAATAGAGGACATCAAGTGGGCTGCATAAACTATGGATCAGTTGGAGCTGGAAGGGGTGGAGATGCTTCAAAATTTGACCTAAGTCCGAGCTTCTATCAGTCATTTTTGGTTTTTAGTATGTTCTAATCTTTTGCTTGCTGGCATTTTGTGCACCAGTTGTCTTTTCTTTTGTTGTTGTCTTTTTCTTAGTTGTGCGTTAATGCTTATCTTTTGATCTTCCTAATGTACTATGTTTTAGGGACCCATCAAAACCTGTTTTCCCTTAATCAAAAACATATTGATAAATATGTCACTGTACTCATATTAATATAGAGTTGGATTCATTATTCAATCATTCATTTTTTTATTTTAAATATATTATCTTATGTTTAATGCTATCTTATTCACATCTATACATTTTTTATATATGATATATATTATATTCAATATTGGCCCAAATTATTTCTTGGATTGAAAGAAAAATAAGAGCAAGCAATGGAATAATAATCCAAGGAGTTTGTTGATTGAGATAATCTTACGAAGAATTAAGAGAAACTTGAGTTCAATAATCACCAAATCGGAGATGAGACACAAGAGCTTTTGGAAGGGGATAAAGCAAAGAATAAACCCCTTATGAGTTATGAATTGAAATAAATAGCCTAACCATACAAGAGAGAGAATGATTAAGTAAGAAGCTTATTACAATAGCCTATGAGTAATTAGATAAGCATCTCTTAAATATAGATGAAGAGAATAGTGTATTCCTTAATAAGAAATTAAAAGAAAATGAGTCATCCACACATGTGTGAGATGACACAAAATTACAAAGGACATGTAGGGATTCCAAATGAATATTTGAACATAATACAAATAATACATATAAATATTTAACATTTACCAAATAAATATTGATTAACCTAATAGGGGGAGTATTCTACCAACCCCCATTAAGTTTTACTTCGGAAGTTTACATCAAACCCTTAAATGAGTTGTAAACCAATATTTTTACATTGAATTTGGATATTTTCTTTACAAAGTAGCTTGGTGAGAATATCAACAACTTGATCTTCTCTTAATACTTACTAATAAGATAAGTAGTACTAGCCATAGCTTTAGCCCAAAATTTATAATGTATATTTTTAGCATGCAACAAACATTTAGTTATTTTAACAATAGTTTCTGATAGTATTGATAATTACTAGTTAGTTGATGCTAATATTTTTGGTTGATTAAGGGGGCTCTTTCCTATGCTTTGATTGGTCTACAACTTTTGTTTGTTTCTAGGTTGTTAGTTATTTTAGCTATTTAAAAATTTGAACTACTTATTTGTATTTGGGATCAAGCCCCTCTCCCTATTTAATCAATTAGAAACAATCCTCATACCAATCCGATGATGAATTAATGCATATCTTTAGACATGGATATTTCATACTCTTGTTGAAATATAATCAAATAATCACTATTCTAACATTCAATTCTTATAAAAAAGAGATATCTAGTATCACCCTATTCTATTTATTATCATGATCACCTAGAAGACTACACCATTCGATTCATTCTTTCCACCACACCATTCTATCGTGATGTCCTAGGAGCAGATAATTGCCTTCTAATACCATGTTTCTCATAAAAATTGTTAAAGTCATCAGAAATAAATTTTTCTCCTTTGTCAGACCTCAAACACTTAATCCTTCTATCAGCTTCATTTTCAACTCTTGCCTTAAATATTTTGAATTTCTCCAATGCTTCAGTTTTCTCTCTTAAAAATGCAACCTGTGTCATTCTAGAATGATGATCAATTAAGAGCATGATATACCTCTAAAAAATTTTGGTGATTGTTTAAAATAGGGACTTTTTCATTGTAATGGCAGAATGGTTGGAGTTGCAGAATAATAATGAAGAACATTTGATCTAGACTTGTGTTTATTCTGATTATTCGTTGTTATATTGGTTATGTTTTAACTGGCTACATCATCTGGTATCAGAGAAGGAATATGGTTGGGAGAGGAAGAGGAAGAGGTCCTGCTCAAATGCATAGAGACATGCAAAACCTCCAAAGGCAGGTTGTAGAGCTCATGAATATAATGGAAAATCAGAGACTGGGGCAAACGGAAGATAATTTTGATGAAGGTTCAGATGAAGGAGATACAGATTAGTTTGAAGAGTTTGAAGAAGAGCTAGTAAATCATGGAAATTTTGAAGAGAGGATGCTTAGGGAATTAGAAGGGAAGAATGAAGGAATTAAAGTTGAAGTTTAAGAATATGCAAGTAGTCTTAAACCAAATGAGCTGATTGATTGGCTGAATGAGATGGAGAAATTTTTTGAGTGGAAATTATGACAGAGAAAAAAAAAAGAAAAAAGTTAAGTTTGCATGCACTAAGTTAAAGGGTCATGCAATGATCTAGTGGGATCATCTACTAAAGGGGCGAATGACGAAAACAAAAGAGAAGATCAAAACCTGGAGAAAGAGGGAGAAGAAATTAAGAGAAAGTTTTTTGCCTTTAGACTATGCACAAACTCTGTTTCACAGATTTCAAAATCTAAACCAAAACTTATCTACTGTACAAGATTACACATGAATTTTACCAGTTGTCCATTCAAGTTGAGCATCAAGAATCTGATGAACAAATGGATGCTAGGTATGTAAATGGATTGAATGTTTCAATTGAGGATGAATTAAGTATGCACCGGATCGACAGTATGGAAGAGGCCAATCAGCTGGCTCTAAAGGTAGAATAAAAGCAAACTAGACAATATTTTCAAAGGAATAGATGAGGAAGAAGGGGTACTTCATCTCCTTCACGTGGTGTTTCAAGTTATGGTAGGGGAGATTCATCCCAAGGAGTAGAGAAGCAAGATGATACCAGTCCAGAGTCCACTAATCTATAATGAGGATGAGGGATTCAAAGAGGAAGAGGTTATGGTGGCAGTAGAGGATGGGAAGGCTAAAGGAGACCATTCACTTGTTTTAGGTGTGAGGAAGAAGGCCACAGAGTATTTGAGTGCTCAAATTTAACATGCAAGACAGAAATCAGGGAGGACCATCCAGGGTGATTTTAGCTAAATCTGAAAATTATGGAGCAGATTTAGAAGTTCTCCCAGATTTAGGAGAAAACCTCATGATAAGGAGAACCTTCATAATCCTAGAGAAGGAGAAAACACAGATTCAAAGCTCTGATGACTCATGGCTTCGAACCAATATTTTTTTAACTAGATGCACCTCAGGAGGAAAGGTATGTCAAGTTATTATTGACAGTGGTAGTTGTGAGAATATGGTTTCCAGAGAGATGGTAGATAAGTTGAATTTACAGTGTGAGAAAGATCATCACCCTTACCATATTGCATGGTTTAAGAAGGGGAATAAAGTTACTGTTGAAAAGAGGTGCCTGATCAAGTTTTCTATAGGCAAAACTTACAAAGATGAGGTTTGGTGTGATGTCATCCCAATGGATGCATGTCATGTATTATTGGGGAGGCCTTGGAAATATGACAGAAAGGTCATGCATGATGGGGAAAGGAATACATATACATTTTGGAAGGAGGGATCGAAAGTCATCTTATTACCCCTTAAGGATGTAGGGGAAGCTAAGAATATGTTGTCTGAAAGAGAGCTTGTTAAGGAGATGAAGGTGACAGGATTCTATTATGCATTAATGGTACAAAAGGAGAAAGGAGGAGGGGTACCAATACCTACTGAAGTAGCAAAGGTACTCAAAGAATATAGTGATGTTATACCTGATGAGCTACCTGATGGTCTTCCACCAAAGCGAGATATTCAACATCATCTTGATCTATTTTCGGGAGCATCTTTACCTAATCAGGCAGCATATAGGATGAGCCCTACACAACATGCAGAACTCAACAAGTAGGTGATGGAGCTTATGAAGAAAGGTATTGTGCAAAAAAGTATGAGTCCATGTGTTGTACCAACATTATTAACACCAAAGAAAGATGGTACATGGAGGATGTGCACAGATAGCTGCACAATCAATAGAATTACCATCAAATACCGGTTCCCTATACCTTGCTTGGATGACATGATGGATGTTCTTGCAGGGGCTCAGTATTTCAGTAAAACTGATTTGAGAAGTGGGTATCACCAAATTTGGATCCGAGAAGGGGATGAATGGAAGACTGCTTTCAAGACTAGAGATGGATTATATGAGTGGATGGTGATGCCATTTGGGTTGTCTAATGCACCCAATACCTTCATCTGATTGATGAATATAGTGCTTCGACTGTACATTGATAAGTTGGTTGTAGTTTATTTTGATGACATTTTAATTTTTCACAAGAGAAAAGAGGAGCACTTGCAACATTTGCGGATTATATTGGATGTGTTGAGGAAAGAGAAACTTTACACAAACCTGAAAAATTGTAGTGTTATGCAAGAGAGTCTAGTATTTTTGGGATTTATTATTTTTGTAGAAGATATCAAGATGGATTTAGAGAAGGTTAGAGCAATTCTGGAATGGCCTAGTCCTAAGAGCATAACAGAGGTAAGAAGTTTTCATGGTCTAGCCACATTTTATCAAAATTTTATTCAAAATTTTAGTTGTATTGTTGCACCCATAATAGATTGTACCAAAGGAAAGGACATCATGTGGACCAATGAGGCTGAAGAAAGTTTCAAGTTTCTAAAGAAGGTAACTGAAGCTCCCATATTAGCATTACCAAACTTCGAAAAAGTGTTTGAAGTTGATTGTGATGCCCCACATGTAGGTATTGGAGCTGTTCTTCACCAAGAAGGTAAACCAATCGCCTTTTTTAGTGAAAAGTTGAATGAGGCAAGGAAGAACTATTCCACATATGATCTAGAGTTTTATGCACTTGGGCAAGCCTTGTGACATTAGAGACATTATTTAGTGCCGAAGGAGTTTTTCTTGTTCATAAATCACATCTCATTAAAATATCTGAACACAAAAAAGAAGTTGAGTTGTAGACATGAGAAATGGGTTTCATTATTACAAGGCTATACATTTGCTTTGAAACACAAATCAGGAAAGCACAACCAAGTTACAAATGCATTGAGAAGATGCGTTGTACTTCTAACAACAATGGAGAATGAGGTAGTTAGTTTTGATGCAATCAAAGATTTGTATGAGTCTTACAATGACTTCTGGGAGATTGTGAAATAGTTGAAGAACCCAATAGTTGGACATATGTCTGATATTCAAGGTGAATACTTTATGCAAGATGGCTATCTCTTCAAAGGGAAACAATTATGCATTCCAGTTGGTTCCATGAGGGAGAATATCATCACGAAATTTCATAGTAGTGGTTTGGCTAGACATTTTGGCAAGGATAAGACAATAGCCTTAATCGAAGTTAAATACTACTAGCCAAAGATGAAACAAGATGTAACCAGATATGTGGCAGGGTGTAGGATCTATCAAGTTGCTAAAGGACACTCACATAATATAGGGTTGTACATGCCACTTCCCGTACCTCTAGAACCATGGACAAATTTGAACATGGACTTTGTTTTCGGATTGCCAAATACACAACGAGGTAATGATTCTATTTTTGTGGTTGTTGACAGATTCAGTAAAATGATTCATTTTATTGCTTGTAAGAAAACTAGTGATGCAACATGAGTGGCTGGATTTTTTTTTTCAGAAGTTGTTAGGTTGCACGGTGTGCCAAAAACCATTGTCTCTGATAGAGATACAAAGTTCTTAAGTCATTTTTGGCAAACTTTATGGAAGAATATGGGACTAAGTTGTAGTTTAGCAGTGCCTATCACCCTCAAACCGATGGGAAAACATAGGTAGTCAATCGTAGTTTGGGAAACCTATTAAGGTGCATTGTTGGAGAGAAGCCCAAGCAATGGGAGTTGGCATTTCCCAAAGTAGAGTTTTCTTACAATAGCTCAGTGAACAGATCTATAGGTAAATCCCCATTTCAAATTATTTATGGTAGGAATCCCAAGGGTGTTCTAGATTTGGTGCAGTTGCCCCTTGGTGAAAGAATCAGTGATGATGCAGTAGAATTTGCAGAACACCTTCACCAATTGCAAGAAGAGGTGAGACAAAAGTTGCAGGATAGTAATGTGAAGTACAAATATATAGTTGATGTTGGTCGACGACATCAATTCTTTAAGGAAGGTGATTTAGTGATGGTTTATCTATGGAAAGAGAGGTTTCCTACAGGCACATAACACAAGTTAAAATATAAGAAAGTTGGTCCTTGTAGGGTTCTCAAGAAGATCAATGACAATGCTTATCAGGTCGATTTACCACCTGATCTTGATATCTCTCCTCTATTTAATATTTTTGATCTATACACATTTCATGGTGACATTCATGATGATGGCAGTGAGGAGGAAGTAGATTGGCAATGGACACTCCCTAGTAAGAAATGAGAGAAGATTGCATAGATTCTTGACAAGAAGACTGTTTACACTCGACAAGGAGAATACCATAGATACTTGGTACAGTGGGATGGATTAGCACTAGAAGAGAGCACATGGATTATGGAGTGGGAATTAAAGTCATTAGATTGAGGTCAGTGGCAGAAATTTGACGACACCCACTTGCAGGAGCTGCATTCTTTTCAACCAAAGGAGAATGATGCAGGGACTTCGTGGGGTCATGACTTTTGACTCGGTTGTCCGATTGGGCTGAAATTTTATGTGGACATAGATATTGAGGATTTTATTGGATTTATAACTAAACCTAGCTCATTAGGGCCTCCAAAAATTCAAAATTTCAGGGACGGATTCCTTCATCTAAGGCCTCAAAATTGGCTTTTACTTTCTTTTTCGGTTTTTTAGAAAGTTGGTTTTTTAGTTAATTTTGAGCTCGTAATATTTTTGAGATTAGAAAGTTGGTTTTTTGTGTTGTAGGAATTTTTTTTATATTTCTATAAGATTTCGTGATTTTTGGGATAGATTTAAAATTTTCCTTAAATGGCAATTTTCAGATTTTGTAAAAATCGGCCCAAAAAGGAAATTTTTGGTGATTGTTTAAAATAGGGACTTTTTCATTGTAATGGAAGAATGGTTGGAGTTGTAAAAGAATAATGAAGAACATCTGATCTATACTTGTGTTTATTCTGATTATTCTTTGTTATATTGGCTATGTTTTAAATGGCTACATCACTTACCTTCCAAAGCCGAACAAAGTTAGGATTCATCGTTCTGAGATTATTGGGTTCTATCATTATCAAGTAAATGATTTTTCAAGAAAACTACCCCATTATCACTTGGAGAGTTTAATAATAAATTTTAATTGAAAGGAATTTTAGGAGCAAGCATTAGCTCACTTCCAAGAATTTGGAATTGAAGAGGTTGCTATATGTAGGAAATTTTAAGGATAAAGTAAACATTACTTCAAGTGGAAGAAATGGTTAGTTATCTTTTATAATCTTGGAAGGAATTGAAATTGGTTCTAAAGAAACTAGAGGAAGATTGGTTTGAATTGCTTAGGGTCTGTATTTTAGTTGATTAGCAAGTATTATACTCTCTTCTAATCTTATTTTCGAACAATTAGTGATTAAAAGTATTCTGGTTATTAAAGCATATTGATAATAGTTCTTTTCTTTTTCCTTCAAACAAGTTAATATTAATTTTATTTCCAAAGTAATATTAGATAATTTAATTTTCTTTAAGAAAATTAGTACCTTTAAAGCATTAGAATTCATAATTAAAGTAAGGTTAAATCATTCATGGGAAAAAAAAATTAAATATGAAATCTATGTTGCTTCAAGTGGAAGAATTAGTAGGTTATTAATAATGTGGTTACTTTCGAGCCTATTATTATTAAGTTTTTCATTCAATCAAGTAAGTGTTGAAATGCATTTCTAAAGTCTTTCTACCTAGGCATTAGATTTTCTTTCAGCAATTTAGTACCTTTCAAGAAGTATTTCAAACTTTTTCATAAGTTATAATTTTACAAGTTTTCAAGCAAAACTTTCTTGTATATCATTGTTTCATTTTCATGATTGTATTAGTACTTTACATAAGATTCATGAATTCAAAGTTAAATTCCTAGTTAGACAACTAAACAAGAGGAGATGAAACCAAAACTTAGCAGTGTTTGGTATCTATGGTGCATTTGGGTCATGCTTATGGGTAATGTCATCGTGTTGAACTACTGCACTTAACACCTAACAAAGCTGCAACAACAACTTTTGTGGCACCGTCCCTCTAAATCATCAGGGAGTAATAAGGGTCATTTGGAAGTTAAAATCCAAGGGGTGGGTAATCCCCCTTGGATCGATAATCTAAAAGGATAAGACTTAAATAAATTTACATTTTCTCAAATAACCTTAGAAAACCCCCTTTAGGGTTTGGTTGTGAGTGATGATTTTGAATATATATTTTATCTTAATTGAATTCAGTTGATGATAATGAATTAAGGGAGATGTATTTGATAGGAAGTAGGACTTAGTTGTTTAGGCCACAAGAGAAGGGCCACCATGAGCCTATTTTCTATAGAGCTGCCATCGTGGGTAACAACCGCATAGAAATTGTCTAGGACATTGACCCTAGAAAGGGTTGTGTATGCACCAAATAGTTTACATTAAACCATAGATAGAAACTATAGAACTACATACTACACGCCTTGATCTCATGCTGAAGTGGGTATGTATGCAATCTATGGATGGAGTTATCCCTACTACCTGGGCGTTCAAGGATGAGTAATTAGGGTTTGGTTAATAGCGAGATATTGGTTTTTGAAGCTCCTTAGTGTAGATAGTGCTAATTGGATGATTAAAGGTATTTCAATGCATACTCGGAAGGTATCCCGTATGGATTCGCTCGACTTCCCAAGGCTATAGGCCAAATTTTGAGGTGGAACTCAAGATTATTTTATTTACATTTCATTTACTCCTAAGGATGGTGACCTCGATGCACTTCTAGTAGAGGAATCTAGTCTTTAGAGAGTGACTCAGGACTCAGATGGTCCCAATGAGTCTAACTTTTTTGGCCACAACATTTCCTATTCTTTGAATAGATGCCTACCCCCTTTGGGTAGATGCATATCTTGAATTGGATAGATTAAACTTCTTGTCCCATATGGATAGATGTCTAATCCATATGGTTAGATGTTTGTCCCAGTTCGATGGATGGCCAGAGTATGTGATTGAATCAAACATAAGTGAGGAGTAAGTAATCAATTAAGGAAAAAAAAATCAATCCAGATTTTTGGATCAAGTTAAGTGGGTTATTACACCATGTTTGGTTCATACCTAATATATTCTATATGCGAGATTAACTAAGAAAATATGAATTACATTTGAGATCATATATATGTGGCATCCTTCTAAGCCTCCTCTTAATATATGATACAAAGAAATATCCAAGATATTGAGCAAACATGGGGACAACCAAATTAAATAAGGAATACAAACCCCCCAAAATTAGTTTGGCAACCCTTATTACTTGAGGACAATCAATTTTGGGAAGGGTAAACTGTAATGTCCCCTTTTTGAAATAGGATTTAATAATAAATAATAATAAAAAATTAAAATATAAACCAATAAAAAAAAAAATTAATTATAAATATTAAAAAGTCAAATTAAACATAATCATAACTAAAATTTTGTTATGTTTAATGAATGGTCAAAAGGTATGAGATGAAAAGTTGTGACTCCCTCAAACATGAGATATAATTTGGAGAATAGAACTACATTTGAAAAGGGAAGATGAAGGAAGGAATAAGGGAGCAAAGGAATTAAGGAAGAGTTAATGGGAAAAAGATAAGTGACTCTTTCAAATGGGTATCAATGATGAAAGGTTGTGACCCTTTTTAAGGGTGGTAATTGTGAAAGGTTGTGACCATTAAGAAGAATTTTTTCTATCCCTCACATTGGAGGATATAAAGCCAAGAAGTTTTCATTTAGGAAGGAAGGATGCGCGGAATAGAACAAAATATCTGAAGCATTAAAAGCAGATTTAGTAGAAAACCTAAATCAGAATTATAAGAAAAAATGGAAGAATGATATAAACATTTATCAAAGAGATTAGAATACAAATAAAAATATGTAAATAATAATAAATCAAGCATTGAAAAAAAAAATGAGGAAGCATTAAATCAATAACTCGAGAATCACACTTGATGGAATAGAAAGGATTCTCTCTCTCTCTCTCTCTCTCTCTCTCTCTCTCTCTCTCTCTCTCTCTCTCTCACAAACACACACACACACACACACACACACACACACACACACACACATATAACTATAGGTAGCAGATCAGATTGATATAAATGATAGACCTATGCATTTAAAGACAAAATATATATAGCTATAGGAAGCAGATCAAATTGATATAAACAATAGACCTATGCATTTAAAGAGGGAAACACATCAAATTGAATTTGTCCAAATTACCATAGTAGACTAAAAAACACATAACCTGCATTAATTCTTCAAATATTTTGAGAAAGATTTTGTGTCCTCCCAAAAGGGAACATTACAGGGAGTAACCTGCAATATGCATGTTTTGTACAAGTTATTATCCATAGCTAGTCTAATTCCATTGAGAAGAGCTTATGATTGAGCTTGATTATTGGTGTAAACTAGAAGTTTAGAAGCCATGGCTATTATAAATTTTCCTTTGTGATCTCACATTACACATCCTACCCTTGACTCACCTGAATTTCCTCTTAAAGAACTATCAAAATTCCTTTTGTAGAAGTTAATATTAGGGGGCCTCCATTTAATGTTAACCTAAGAAGGATTCTTAGGGGAATTCAGTTAGAGGGTACCCTTAAAATGTTAATGGAAATTGAGGCCAAGCTGACATAATTTATAAATATAAAGAAGAGAATAAGGTTGATAAAGACTTATGCTTGGATGTATAGGCTCAAACATTTTCTAAAATAAAATTTTTTATCTACTCTATAACTCTTTTCAAGGATTTCTCTTGGTTTTTGAACATATGTTTATTCTTCCTCCACCACAAACTCCACACTAAAATTGGAGAAGATACTCACCATATCACTACAAAAAATGAATCCTAATGAAGAAGGGGTCATTATTTTAATAAAGGGCTAAGGGAATTTGGAAGAGGGGCTACCCAATTAAGCTTATTTTCTAACCATTTCCAAAAAGCTCGAGTGAAGGAGAAGTGAAGGAGAAGATCTCTTATTTCAGGATGTTGTTTGCAAAGAACATAGTTAAAATACTGGGTTATGACAAGTTGTGTGGTTCTTAAACTATAAAGGATTTTGTTGTTAAGAGCCTATCATGCAAATGCCCCTTCATTAGGAAGGATGGTATCATTCTAACAAAAGGTGTATGCACTAGACTTGATAGAAACACCTTTATACTAGAAAGATTGATACACTTGTTTGATAGAATATTGTTTTGACTTATTAGGCGTACATATAAAAAAAATCAAATTCTACTATTAGGAAAATATTTCATTGTTTGAGGATTTTTCATAAGTGAAATTGTTTGAGCTTGTGGGATTGGTAGCGCAGAGAAATTTTTTCAATGAATAGTTTGAATTTCTTCCATGGAAGAGACAAACATATAATCTTTTACTTTAGTGCCTCATATTTGTTGAAGAACATTTTTTTTATTGTTGGAGATATATGTGCATACGAAGAGGAGGATGACCATTCCAAGAGTCCTCCCAAAACAAGGCCTTGTTCTGTGACTTGATAACCCATGATAAATATGGTAAAATAACTTCCCTAGTTTGAACAATTGAGTTCCACATATTCAATCTCTTTGGTGGATGTGAGAGGATGAATATTATTTTTGGTTGTGACAATTTTGAAGATAGCTTACTATAATGATTGCATGCCAACTTTGCTCCAAAGATTATATTTATACAATCTAAGTTATGAATACCTAATCCATCTTCACCCTTAGTTTGATTGATGCTTTCCCATGAAATAAGGGGAAGCTTATTTTTATCATCTATATTTCCCTTTCATAAAAAATCTCTCATAATCTTTACCATGGTGTTCATGACTTCTTTTCAGGCTTATGATACTAACATAATGTAATTAGGGATGGAACTCAATACTTAATTAATCATGAGAATTTTTTCTGATAATGAAATCCATCTTCCAAGAAGGCATTTTAGTTTTGATGGGTGAAAGAATGTCTAACCAATATGAAGCTTTATTTCCCCTCAAAAGAAAGGTACCCCTAGATATTTACAAGGTAAACTTTCCTATTTAAAGCCCCAAAACCTTTGCAAAGTGATAAAAATAGAGGACTTGGTATGGAAGAATAAAATCTTGGATTTGGAATGATTTATTTTCTACCCTAATTTCAAGTATTATTATTCCTCTAGAGTGTACTAAATAATTTTTCTTTTTCCATGGTAGCCTTACCAAAAATAAGTGTATCATTTGCAAATAGAATATGAGTGATTGATAAGGCAAAGTCTAGGATGGACCTACCCAGCCACTTATTTATGGAATGTTGATACTAAATAAATCTACTAGGACCTTCTACAAAAAATGACGAACATTAAAGGTGACAAGTGAACCCATTGCCAAACCCCTTGAGAAGAAGAGAAAATCCCGCATGGACTACCATTAACTAAAACTGAAAATTTGGCACTTGAGATGCATGATATTGAAATTAGTTTCCATAAGGTCCATAGATCCATTTTGTATAGTAATTTTATTTTTTACATATTTTTTAGTTTATTAAGCATTAATTCAAGCATTGATATATTTTGTTGACCTTTTGTGTTCATTTTATTTTCTATTCATGTGGTTTTCTATACTTATGCATTACATAGAAGTCAAAGGTTTTAGTTGTTTATATTTATAGATATTCAATGTGTGATGTTATGTCCTATTTTAAATACACAATAACAATATAACTAATAGTATCGTATAACTCCAATCTACCCTAAAACCATCCATACATTATAATTTACCTACAACCCTATAACAATGCTTTGATGATTGTGCATCTCAATTTGTATATATATACCATTAAAAAGAAGGCATTATATACCTTCAATCTATCCTAAACCTATCTATAGGTTAGATTTTATGATTTGTATACATCCTTCTATAATTAACAAGGCATTGTAAACCTCCAATCTACTCTAAACTCATCTACAAGTTGTATTTCATGTACACCAATAGTGTGTCATTATTATCATAGTCTCTATAATGTAACATGATTTTGAAGATTGTGCATTTAGATCTATATACATCTTCACTATAATAAAGAAGCCATTGTATATCTTCAATCTACCCTAAAAAGGGCATTACATTTCTATTGTTTTTAAGGAGTGAGGGCTAAGAACATATTTCTAATAAGGTTGATTATCCTAGATCTAATAGAGTTATTTTTAGACAAAGCTATAATTAAACATTATTGTTTTGAAAGGTATTAAACTGGAATGTTTTACTTAAAGAGTTGCAATGAAACATTATTGTTTTGAAAGGTACTAAATTTACAAACCTTAAAAATAGTTTCTTAAATATTGTTTCATTCATATGATTGGGCTACAATTCTTATTGTCCCCTTGGTTCTTTCTTTGTCTTCTTTTCTATTATTAGCTATTTCTAAGTTGTTGTTTGTGAAGATTGATAGTAGAAGTTGTTTTATGAACAATTTATAAACTCTTCTTATGTCTTTGTTTATGTCGTTGGTGGGCTCGATTACAAACTCTTATTTTGTTTGCTAAATATTTTGGCAATATATTAATATGTTAAAACACATCTTTTTCATTGTCATTTTTTTCTTTATATTTAATCAATCCCTTTTTACATTATATGCATATATTTATAGATTATGGATTTCCTATTTTTAGATACTAATATTAATTCATATCTCATATATATTATTTAGTTGTCATGATCTTAATTTGGTTTGTAAAATTTTTAAATGAATTTATATTTATTTTCAATATTATTTATATTTTGAAATATAGATGAGGGACTAGGCCAGGTTTCAGATGTTAATGTCAACATTTTTGTATCTAAAGTTTGTCCCATTTTACATAGTGATGCTTATATGAAAAATTATATTTAAATTTTATATAAAAACAGTCTTACAAACAAATAATAAAATGGTTTTTGAACATTGAACTAGACAATTTATGGTGACAGATGGTACCGTTAAATAGTAGAATCAATTATTCAGATCCGAGATCTAACAGAACTTTTAAAATACCTTATTGTAGATGAGACGACTCAATTTATCTCTATATTTGAAACTGAAACCATCATGGTTCAAGATTCAAAAGAGTTTCTTTAATTGATCTGGATGTGACTTATTTCTGACAACCATGAGATCTAATGATTTTTTATATTTTGATTTTGTTTCAATATATTTTAATATAAATAAAATAATGATTACAGTGATGGAAACAAAAGATATAATCTTAGTATTATATTTACAATTTGTACATACCGAACTTACTCTCCGTCACTAAACCATGAATTCTAATGTTTTGCTGAATATTACGAGAGAAGAGATTGATGGATCACAGAGACCTGTTGAAGATGAAAAACCAATAGATTTTTCCCTTCAATACGGTTGGCTGTTAGGCTTCCTTTTCTGAGTTGTATTGGAGCCTCTATATATATCTGCTGTTGTGTACTCTTTTTTTTTTCTTCAACTGATTATATAATAAGAGAATTCTCTCATTAAAGTGGATGCAGTTGAACCACTGTAAAATCTGTGTGTTCTGTCTATTTGTGTGTTTATTTTATTTTTGTTCTTTCTTTCTTTTCTTCCTACACTTCGTTTATTCGTTTATATAATCAAACAATTGGTGTCAGAGCTAAGTTGTGAAGAGCTAGTGGAAATTTGATGTGAAATTTTCAGAATTATGGAAGAGGCGGACAAGTGGAAAATTGAGAATTTTGGTCTTTGGAAGGTGTAGATGGAGTCACTGCTGATTAAGCAGGATCTCGCATTGGCATTGAAAGGAAAGGCAAAAGGACAAGGCACTTTATTCGACAAAGATGCAACGGACTGTTCAATGTTTCATCGCACAAAACTTTGAAAGAATTGGTTTGAATGAATTCAACACCTTAGTGAATCAATTAATTTCAGTTGGCATCACTTTAGATGATGAAATCAAGGCAATTCTGCTATTATGTTCAGTACCCAATAGTTGGGAATGCGTTGTAATGGCTATCAGCACTTCGGTGTCAGCCCAAAGCAAATTGAAGTTTGATGATGTTGCAAGTACTCTTCTCAGCGAAGATATGAGAAGAAAGAATCAAGAGCCTTCACCCAGAGAAGTAATTAGCACTAAGAAGCCTCAAGAAAGAGGAAGGACTCAATAAAGAGGCAAGTATAATAGCAAGAGAAGATCCAAATCTGCGAAAAGATCAAAATCAAGAGTTCGCGATGGTGAGTGTTGGTTTTGTGGTAAGGCTGGCCACACAAAAAGGAATTGTTAGTCTTACAAGAAAGCACAAGAAAAAGTGTGGGACAACGAAGCTAATACAGCTTCCAATAAAGATGATGATGTTTTAGTTATTTCCACAACCAAGACCACATCAAGTTCCTGGGTACTTGATTCCGGAGCTTCCTTTCACACCACTTCTTGCATAGAAGGCTTCACTAATTATGAAGAAGGGCAATTCGGAAGAGTGTATTTGGGTGCCAATAAAGCATGTGAAATTATTGGGAAAGGTAATGTTTTGTTGCAGCTGGAAGATGGAAGCAAATGGCTCTTGAAGGATGTTTGTCATGTTCCTAAACTCAAGAGGAACTTGATTTCTGTAAGTCAACTTTATGATCAAGGTTGTGATGTATTCTTTACTTCTGATTCTTGGAAAGTAACTAAAGGGGCTTTTGTGATAGCAAAGGGAAATAAAGTTCATAGTCTATATGTTTTTAACAATCATGATCAAGTGGGAGCTGCTATGACTGTTGAAGACAGCCGTACCGACCTTTGGCACAAAAGACTCAGTCACATTAGAAAAAGGGGATTCTCAATCATGCTTAAGAGAGAGAAATTACCAGGTCTAAAATTAATTGAGTTGGACTTTTGTCAACATTGTCTTTATGGCAAGGAGAAGAGGGTCAACTTCTTAAGGACCAGTCATGAGAAGAAGAGAATGCCCTTGGAGCTGGTTCATTCTGATGTCTTTGGACCCACGGATGTAACCTCCATTGGAGGTGCTACCTACTTTGTCACCTTCCTTGATGATTGCACAAGAAAAGTATGGATTTACAAGCAAGGAATCTCTGCAGCAACGATTGGGTTTCAAGTGGGAGATTGATGAAGATGAAACACCAATAGATTCTTCCCTCCAATACGGCTAGATGTTAGGCTTCCTTTCCTAAGTTGTATTGGAGCCTATATATATCTGCTATTGTGTACTCTTTTTTTTTAGATTTTTGTTATTTCTTTCTTTTCTTCTTGAACTTCATTTATTCACTTCCATAATCAAACAAGACCTTCCCTCCAATCTCTTCCACCACAGTTGGATGTAGCAATTAGATTATAATCAGACTATGAATGAATAGTAAAAGCAATAAAACACAAGACAAAAGACACCAATACCCTGGGAAAACCTCCCTCTTGGAGGTGAAAAACCCAACCTCAAATACAATATGTATTATATCAAATGTAGGAAATTACAAGGCAATACACTTATCACAAATTGATGTTCAATATATCAATGAAACTTGCAACCCTTATCAACATCGGATGGATAGGAGGATCAGCAGTAGATGTATAAGGTCAGATTCACATAATAGAAGTCCTTCTCAAGTTTATATGAGTTTCTCTGACTACTTCACCACAATCAACCTTGAAAATTTTGCACAATAGACTTGTATGAGTTTGCTTGAGTGAAGGAGAGATCGTTGCTTGGAGAGTAGATAACATTTGCATGAGATAATGTGATTAATTAATAACTTTGTTTGCTATTATATTTATATCCCATCTTTGGTGCCAACCCTCAAGTCAACTTGCATCTAATTTATTGATTTATTTTCATTTATTGCCTTTCACGTTACAAATTTGGGTCTAGCCCAAAGCTATAATTAAGTGTCTCCACGTGACAAGTTTGGGTCCAGCCCAAAGTTACAATTGATTGCCTCCACGTTACATGATTGGGTCCAGCCCAAGATAATTCGATTTACATAAGAGATAATACCTTTGTACTTATAATGCAATAATCAAATATCCAAGCTAGCTATTATTTTCAACACTCCCTCTTAGCTAGAGAGGATATTTATCACTTTTTAGGATCCATTCATGACTTTCATCTTGAATTACTTGCAAGGATGAATGTATAAGCTCCATAGAGTATATCTGCAATAAAACACATAAATATCATGAACTCATTTCATGATGTCAATCTTGCATTGCCCACAGAGGATGGATCCACCTTGCATTGCCCGCAGAGGGTAGAAGAGGTCTTACACCTTAGCCTTCTCCTAGAGAAGGATACAATGTCACCTTACATTGCCCATAGAGGGTGACTCCACCTTGCATTGCCCGCAAAGGGTCGAGGATGCAAACTAAATTGAATCACTGAGATTGAGACTCCCTCTCAATCAATATTGTGTTCTCCACAATTTCAAGCTTCTCTCTAAAGTACTCAAACTTCACTTGAGCTAGAGGCTTGGTGAGAACATCTTAAACCTATTCATCAATGCTGATATATTTCAGCTAGATGGCACCTCTTTGTGTCATATCATGAACATAGTGATAATGAGTTTCCACATGTTTTGACCTGTCATGAAACACAAGATTATTAGATATTTTAATACAACTCTGATTATCACAGTAAATAACAGTGGATTCCCAAGGTTTTCCAAACAACCCAGCAAGAATCTTGTGAAGCCAAACTGCTTCTCTAGTTGCTACACTTGAAACAATGTATTCAGCTTTTGCAGTACTCAGTGCAACTAAGGACTATTTCCTATTGGCCCAAGAGATCATAGCAGAACCCATACTGAAACAAATTCCTGAAGTGCTTTTCCTGTCAATAACACTTCCATCCCAATCAGAATCAGAGTAGCCTTCCAAATTTATTACTATGTTGGTTGAATACTTCAGTCCATAGACAACTGTTCCACACAAGTATCTCAAGATGTGCTTGGCTGCCACTAAGTGAATATGCTTTGGCTAGTTCATGAATTGGCTAAGTACACTCACTGCATAGCAGATATCTAGTCTAGTGTTGACTTGATACATCAAGGTTCCAATCAACTGACTGTACTCTGAAGGATCTATAAAATCAGAGTTAGCTGCAGAAATACTCAACTTCTTCAAGTTAGTTTCCATAGGAGTAGACATAGGTTTACAATCCATCATACCAAATCTTTTCAATATATTAATAGTATATTTACCTTGACTTCGAATAATTTCATTAGGTCTTTGCAACACTTCTAACCCTAGAAACTAATGCATTAGGCCTAGATCCTTCATTTCAAAATTAGTAGCTAATTCTTTCTTACACCTAATGATGAAAGTATCTTCACGAGTTAGAAATAAATCATCTACATATAGAACCAAAATTAGCATTTCACCATTAAATAATTTAGAGTAAATGTTAGGATCAACATCATTCTTATACAATCCTAAACTAACTAAGTACTTATCAATTCTTTCATACCAAGCTCTAGGAGCTTGCTTGAGGCCATAGAGAGATTTCTTCAATTTGCACACATGAGTTTCTTTATTATGAATCTCATAACCTTTAGGTTGTTCAATATAGACTTCTTCCTCAATAACACCATTAAGGAAGGTAGTCTTTACATCCATCTAATATAATTTCCAACCTTTTGGCTGTAACAATAGCTATAATAGTTCTAATGGAAGTATATCTAGCAACGGGAGAAAATGTTTCTTCATAATCTATGCCTTCCTTTTGAGAAAAACCATGAGCTACAAATCTATCTTTATATTTCTCTATACTACCATCAGCAACATGTTTGATTTTAAACCACCATTTGGAAGAAACAATAGACTTACCTTTAGGTCTAGGCACAATATCCCAAACATCATTCTTGATGATGGATTGATACTCTTCATCCATAGCTAACTTCCATGCTTGTTGGTTCATGGCTTCTTCTATGCTATATGGTTTAGCCTCAATGATGTTGCACATCATTACAACATAGTTGGAGAGATTTTGAGGTCTCTTACTTTCTCTGAAAGTGCCACTAAGAGCTACAAACTTTTCTACATCTTGAATTGTGTTTCTAACCCAAAGTGGTCTTTTCTTGCTAACTGCAATGTCTCTAGGTCCATCAGTTGGAACCAAAGGCTCAAGAGGATCATCATGCTCAATAGGATTAGGAGGTTCAATAGACTCCCTCTAAATCTTAGGGTTAGTATCAATATCCATATTTTGATTATCATTGACTTCTTTACCATTATCAATAAGAGAACCTTTAGATTTCTTAAAAGCAATATTTTATTCAAAGGTGACATCCCTACTTACCTCAATGTACCTTTGACCATGAATGTAGATGCAAAATGCCTTGGAAGATTCACTATATCCAACAAGGATACCCTTCTTTCCGAAAGGCTCTAACTTATTCCTCTTTTCCTTTGGTACATGAACATAGACAAGACTTCCAAAGATCCTTAGGTGGCTAATATCTGGTTTGACTCTAGTGAAAGCTTCCTTGGGAGTTATGTTCTTCAAGACATGGTGATGTCATCTATTCTGAATGTACACTTTAGTCTTGGATGCTTTAGCCCATAAGAAGGTCTGTAGGTCCTGATCGTGAATCATAGCTTTGGTAGCTTCAACAATGGCTCTATTTTTTCATTCAGCTACACCATATTGTTGAGGATTGTAGGGGATGCAGAACTCCCTCTTAATTATTGTTTCTACACAAAATTCATTCAAGGCACTTGAGGTGTATTCACTTCAATTGTCACATCTTAACACTTTAATCCTTTTACCAAACATATTTTCAGCTAGAGCTTTAAATTCTTTAAACCTACTTAACACTTCATCAGATTCTTTAGATTTTACAAAGTAAATCCAAATCTTTCTAGAAAAATCATCTATAAATGTAACATAGTATAGAAATCCACAAGGTGAAGGATTATACATGGGTCCACATAGATCAAAATGAACAAGTTCTAATTTTTTTGTTAGCTCTACTTTCACTGTTATGAAATGGACTTTTAGTGTTCTTAGATAATGCACAACCTTTGGAAGAATCATAATGAAATTTATTAAGTTTAGGCATACCTTTAACCATCTTTTCAAGTGAAGGAAGTGCCTGATAGTGAAGACGACCAAGCCTTCTATGCCATAGCTCGCTAGATTCAAGAGCTTCATGAATGAGTGCTCGAATGGAGTTAGCTGAAAGCTTATACAAACTATCATATCTATTTCCAATAACATGAGAAGATTTAATACTAGATTTCTTAGGTCATGCAAGTACTTTACCCTCAAAAAATGCTATTTGATAACCTTTATCTTCTAGGGTAGAAATAGAAATTAAATTCCTCTTAATTCTAGGGACAAATAAAATATCACTAAGATACAAGGACATACCAGATTCTAAATTTAAAGAAGTTATACCAAAACCTCTTACCGAATACTGAGCATCATCACCAATTACCACATGAAGGTTGGACTCTTTCTCCATCAAGTTTGAGAAATACTCCCAATATTATGTGATATGTCTAGATGCACCACTATTTATCAATTAAGTGTTACTATCGGTTGGCACATTGCTGGACAAGGTAGAAATGAAGAGATAGTCTTCATTATCCTCTAAGTTTGCAACTTCATTCAGGTTGGCCTCTCCTTGCATGGGCGGATTCTAACATTCTTTGGCATAATGTCCAAACTTGTCGCATCTGAAGAAATGGACATGTGAAAGAACCCTTGGATTCTTCTTTGAATCGAAAGCAAGAGGTCTAAAGTCTCTATCTCTTTTGAAGTTGTTCTTCTTCCAATGGCCTCACTTTCTTCTAACATGTTGAGATGCAAGCACATGTTGATCTCCTCCATGAGAGCCTTTATGCATTTCTATGGCAGCAAGGTGTGACTCCTCTTGAATGCAATCTGACTGGAGGCAATCGAAGGAAGGGAATTCATCTCTTCCATGTATGATTTGAATGAAAGGATCCCAAGAGTTAGGAAAACCATTCAAAGCAATCAGGACAATATCCTTGTCCACAACCTCTCTTCCAATGGCCCTGAGTTGGTCCTTCAATTCTGAATTCTTCATGAAGAAGGACATGACTGAATCTCCTTTGATAATTTTGACTTGAAGAAGTTGCTGCCTCAATGTAAGTGTCTGGTTGATGTTGTTGATCTCATATATCCCTTCAAGATGTTTAAAAATATCTTGGGCTATCTTCAGTTTGGAGATAACTGGAACAAGATGATCCTTCACAAGATGTTCTTTCGGATCCGAAGGCTCAGTTAGATCCTTGTCTTACACAAACTATAACAACTCCAATTCTTCAAGAGCAAGGAGGACACAAACCTTCCATGATGTAAAATTGAGTGCACCTTTAAGTCTGTCCTCTACTTTTAGACCTATAACCCTCTTGCAAAACTAAAACAACAAACTGAAAGTGAAGTAAAACTAATAATCTGATTATTTTGAATGAACCTAAAGCTCTGATACCATGTTAATTTTAAGCAATTAGATTATAATTAGACTGTGAATGAACAGTAACAACAATAAAACACAAGACAAAAGACACCAATACCATGGGAAACCCTCCCTCTTGGAGGTGAAAAATCCAGCCTCAAATACAATATGTATTATCTCAAATGTAGGTAATTACAAGGCAATACACTTATCTCAGATTGTTGTTCAATATATCAATGAAACTTGCAGCCCTTATCAAGAGCGGATGAATAGGAGGATCAACAGCAAATATATAAGATCATATTCGCACAATAGAAGTCCTTCTCAAGTTCGTATGAGGGTCTTTGACTACTTCCCACAATCAACCTTGAAGATTTCATACAATAGAATCGTATGAGTTCACTTGAGTGAAGGAGAGATCACTGCTTGGAGAGCAGATAACATTTGCATGAAATAATGTGATTGATTAATGACTTTGTTTGTTGTTATATTTATATCCCATCTTTGGGGTGCCAACCCTTAAGTCCGCTTGCATCTAATTTATTGATTTATTTTCATTTATTGCCTTTCACATTACAAATTTGGGTCCAGCACAAAGCTACAATTAAGTGTCTCCACGTTACAAGTTTGGGTCCAGCCCAAAGTTATAATTGATTGCCTCCATGTTACATGATTGGGTCGAGCCCAAGATAATTCGATTTACATAAGATAATACATTTGTATTTATAATGCAATAATCAGGTATCCGAGTTAGCTATTATTTTCAACAGGATGGACATAGAAATATTAAGTTCATCAATGGGACACATCCAAAGAGGCTAGGAACCACAAAAGTAAACAAGGTTAGTTTAATCAATTTATGATGTAATCAGTTATCAATTGAACAACTTTATTTTTGTAGGTCAAGATGGGCTCTAGTGCCTATCAAAATACATATGTTCAATGCTTTGGAATAAAATCTTTGAGTGTTTTTATAATAATGTGTTACAATTTTGTTCAGTCAATTGAAATTTCAGACTTTGACAAACCAATGTCAAGTTTCAATAGAATTAAAAACAAATTTGTAAACATTGTTTGATACATGAATATTTATTTTTATTATTTACTAATTTTTATAGTTTCATATATGTCTTGAAGTGTTGTTAAAATGAATGTTCAATTTTATTCTTAATATAGATTTAAAAATGAAGATATAAGTAATATTTACTATAGTTTTAAGACTTCTTGTATAGAAATAATGAATAATTTTTTTTTAAAATTTAAATTTAAATGTAAATATTAAAACTTATATTTCAGTCAACCATATTCTCTTAAAATATAGGAATAGTCAACCATATTGTCTTAAAATATAAGAATAGTTGTCATTTCCAAAAATTGGGTAAATAAGTTAGTATACATGTCATTAGAAATAGTCTTTTATGCCTCCACAAAATGTTGAAATTTCAAATATCACCAGTCAAAGTAGGGGAAAAGTGGATTTTTATTTCAATGTAAAGAAAAATGGATTTTTATTTACTGACATAAAATCATTAAAGTTGAGTGTATGACAAATAATAGATTTACTCTCATTTGGATACTAATTAAAAGAATTGAATTGTAATTCATGAATAATGATTGGATTCACCAGTATATCTCAATATTATAACATAAGAAAAAGAATTCAAAGAAATACAAAACAAAACAAATCAGGACAAGAATGTGTTCATTTTATAAGGATGTAATTGTGTTTCCTACCAGGTAAGCATCCATAGAAGCTAGACACATATGTATGGGTTTGTATGGGTCTATATGGGTCTGTATTAGGTGGTGGGTTATTCTATTTATCATTCAAAATCACTTCATTTTCAAACAGAAAAAAAAATCCAAAATCCAAATGTACAACCAAAGTAATAGAGTCGTACTAGAAAGTTTATTTTAGCTAATGGAACCTCATATTTGAGAGCTGCCAGATCATAAGCTCTGGCTGTATGCTCTTCCTTGTCATAGCCACCAACAGCTTATCCAGCAAGACATTATCTCTGCTGGAAATTTTTAGAGAGCGGTCAAAAAATATGATTTTTTTCAATGGTACAGGTTGGGTTGGGTTGGGGTTATCTTTTCAGGAGTTATTTGGTTAAGAAGCTCTAGTATGCTAAACTGTACCACACCAAGAAGATCAACAAACCCTAAATTTTTTTAGGAAGAATTAGGAATCTTTTGGGATCTAATCTCTCTATCTGAAGCCACCTTTTCTCTGAAATGTTCTATGCTCTTCACTGGCTTATGCTTCATCAACCTTATCATCAAAAGATGGAGAAGATGCACCTGGTCAGCTACAAGTTTGTCAACATTCTTCCTCAGGAGGAGAAAGTTGGCTATGAAGGAATGGGGAAAGCAATCCGAAAGTTTAGTCAGGGGGCCCTCTGTTGCCTTGGTTCCAAGCTCTCTAGGGTTTTCTTGTTTTTCAGTGTAGGGTTTTTTGGTGGCTCCTTCTGTTATGTTTTCTCTGTTTTATTTGGGAAAGTTTATAGGTAGTGGTTTTATGGCTCTCTTGTAAAACACCTCTATACTCTGGGATATGTATGACAGAGTGAACCTTGTTCTCTGTTGGCTTCATTTTTTATAATCATTTTGTGAACTTATAGTTAGTTTTGGTTTGTATATTGAGCATGCCTCTCTACAACTCTTATAATTATCTCATTTCAGTTCATATATTATAATGTTTATATTTATAACTTGTGCTTTGCCTTTCAAGAAAAATAAATGCATACATTAAAAATAAATCTTATCAAGATATACTAAGCAATATAATCATCAACTACTTCATTCAGTTTTAGATAAAACAAAGCAAACTAATATTGAAGGAAGCTAGATCGTTATGAGTTTCAATAAAAGCCCTTAAAATCAAGGCAAACATATTTCTAAACTTACAAATTATCTATAACTAGTAGATTTTGAATCATTTTTACTACCACGTTGCTCTATAAACACTATTTTAAAGCCTATTTAATTCAACAAAAATTAAATACTCCTAAAACTCACCTTGTTTACTTTTGTCATGCTGACCCTCTCTTCTCGAGGTGTTTTCCCACAAATGGTCTTCAAATCTCCCTTTACTGCATTGAGTCCCACAAGATGATTTTCAAAAGTAGTCCTGGACTTCGATCTTTAAGTAATGCGATATTTCAAACTATTTTCTATGAAAAAGTTAATATAACTATATATGAACATACATGTCGAGGGCTGTTTGGCTTACTGTTTTCTATTAGCTATTCTCACCCTTCCCTACTTAATCAATCAAAAACACTGTTTGGCTTACTGTTTTCTATTAGCTATTCTCACCCTTCCCTACTTAATCAATCAAAAACATACTTGGTGACTCAAAGATAAGCTGAAGTTTTTGCTTCAAAGGGAAGTGGTTGATGTCTCTTTTGTTGGATCAACAATTTGGATTTCTTGCTCTTGCTTAAGTTAGTTTGTTTTTGATATTCTATAGCTAGCTGCAGATGGAATGGCTGCTCATGATTTTTTCTGAATACTCTCTTCTGATGATCAGACATGTAAAGAAGTAGGTGCAGGTTCAGGTACGACACGTTCAATACTTGTAGTAGTGCCCATTAATGTACTTTTTTCTAGCTCGGTCCACCTTTCTCCAAAGTGTTTGGATATGTGGCTGAGGAGTGATTTAGGTGTACACTTCTTATCAGGGTTGAGTGACATTCTTCTGATTCTACTATAATATATCTTCACAAGAAAGCATTGTATTTTGTTTGCTTTAAGAGACGGAGAATAAATTCTTTTCCATAAGGTTGATTACCCTACATCTTTAGGATTTTGTATTCTGTTTTAGAAGAATTACACTTAAACATTACTATTTTCAAGGTGTTAAATCCTGAATCCTTTTTATACTGTTTTTTTTAAATCATCAACCTTTAGAATGCTAATTTTTTAATATAATTTTTTTCATGTTATCGATTTCTCTTATATAATATTTCAGCTGGATTTAGCTCTAATTTTCTTCCACAACTACTTTAGTTACAACTATCCATATGTTTTGAAAGGATGAAATTTTTCACTGAATACATTTTTTTGTTGATTTGGGTTCTATATAATATATCAGAATTTCTGAGGTGGGCTTATTGTATTCTGAGGATATTTGTTTATTATTGTCTTTCTTGTTCTTGTGTTTGTTCTTTCTTTTGCGGTCTCGTTGCTGTTGTATTGTTTCTGCCTGATTTGTGTGTTCTATCTTTTGTGGAACTCCTTGGACTATTATTGTTTCACTGTATTGTGCTTGTTGTTCCACTGTAACATGTTTCAGATCCCAGTCAAAAACGCATTGTTTTTTATTTATCAAAAAGAGAGATAATCTAATCTCAAATCCGCCTTGGGATGAGATCTATTTTCTATTTAGGACCAACATGGTTCAAGATCCTGTAAAAAAGGAAAGTTACATGTTAATATTTTCATACCACTGCTAAGCAATAGTCTTCATTGAGATTGTTGGTACTTCACCATTCAGTGGCTTCCTTTATTGATGATAGTGATAGCAATGGAAATGGAAGATATACTTGGTAATTTAATCATTTTTCATATTGGTTCATTTAATGACTTTTAATTTTGGGTTTAATTTTAGTAATTTTTATTTTTTAGCAAAGAAGTGAATTTCATATATTGATATTTAGTTTACAAACAGTTAAATAAAGAATATAAGGTTGAGTCAAAAGGGAGATCGAAATCAATGAAAGAGAAAAGAAATAACAATATAATAGCTACCACACCCATAGCATATTGGTACTATAGATTACAATAAAATATTCACATCCCTGTAATTAGGGGAAGAAGACTAATCTGAAGACTAATCTGAGACTGTTAATCAGATCTCTCGAAGGGAAGCCCACCAAGGGATCTCCTAGTAATGAATTCCAAGGCACTCCTCCTCACATAGGTAGCACTCTTGCAGACCCCAAGGGAATTCATGGAGTATGATGTAGTGAAAAAAAATACAAAAAAGACCACATTGCTGAGCCCTAGAGGGAGAAACAGAGCATCAAATTCCAAAATCTTAGAATTTCCATTGCTATTCACATTACTATTCTTCCTCCTTTCTCCCCCATTATCCATTTTCTTTATCATCTTGAAATCACTGCAACTATCGCTATCTCCACCATTCTTCACACCCATTATAGAATTCTTTGGTCCAAAAGCATCATTTTCAATGAATGGGAAGTTTTTTTCTTTTGGATACTTCAACCCTAGGCTTTGGAGTATCCCACACTTGAGAATCTCTGAAGCATGACTGCACATGAACTATGAAAATTCTAGAGAAAGAAGAATCTAAAAAACTGAGGACAATTAGTTAACAGATACCTTCCTAAATCAAAAGACCACTTAAAAAGTGTATATAAAAATTCAAAGCACAATAAATGATTTAGGAGTCAAGGGCCTCTCTATGAATGATAGAAGAGGCCACATAAAACTGGAGGAGAGAGTCTATGGAGAATTGGTGATAGGATCAAATTGAGCACACCTCCTATTCGTCAACCAATCTGCTAGGATATTTCCCTCTCTGTAATAGTGAAGAAGCTCATAATTTTCCAATGAATAAAGAAGTAGCCAAACTTGTTGCAGCACATACCAAATGCTCCAATTGTGCACAAGATTCTCTTTCTACATACATTGATAATAAGAAAAGAGTCGCCTTCAATTAAGATGTTCAAAACTTGAAGGGTTTTAGTCAACAAGAGACCTTGGAGAAGGGCATGTGCTTCAACCATATTATTGGAACCATCTGGGAAACAAAATGTTGCTACTACTAGAATATTTCTTTTATGATCCCTAATTACACACCCGCCACCTTTTACTTTGATTGTGTTTGGCTGCCTCACCAAAGTTTAAATTTAACTTCTCTTTCGAAAGGGGATGGATTTCCAACTGCAGGCAAGAAAAGATTGATATAGAATGAAGGCCAATTTGTGAGTACATCCCAAAGATTCTGTGAGCCCAGCATGATTGGGCAAAGGAAAATTGTAATAGAAGGTGGTCCACTATTGGGAATGTGAAGTCCAATGGTCACATGACCCTTCGCGTTCTCCCAACTGTTCATTTCATATCTGAATATGATTATATAATGGCTGTGTGCAGCCCATGTATTTAGAGTTGATTAATAGAAGTTATTCCCTACTTTGAGTGTGGATGTAGGCATATTTGCCAAACCACGATAAATCATGTGTTGTCTCTTTTTATTGCTTTTCTGTTTCTGTTATTGTTTTCTCTGCTCTTTCTAATCTTTACATCCACATCCTCTTGAGCCTATCCACAAAGAACAAACCACAAAGGATCAACAATCCCATATTTGACTTATCTATTGCTTCTTATAATCCTCTTCTTAAGAGAAATCCAAGAAAAGAATCCATCTTTAGGAAGGACAACTTCATTCTATGAAATTGACCTTTGAGTCTGTGATTGCTGCTCTTGACTTATAAGGGAGTTGTAACCTATTTTTATCGAATAATTTCTTATCTTTGAAGGGGCCTTGAAGATAATTCTGCTGCTAAGGATTTTATTTTGTTATGAGAGATTTCTTGAACTGAAGGGATTTGAGAGGAATCTACCTTCTTCGAAGGCCTCATTGGAGAGCTATACTCTGGGGGCTACAAAGTCTTTCACTTTGGATCTCCATATGGAAGTACGGATGACCCTTGCTTGTGAGAGATTCCGATCATAGGCAAGGGGACGATGACCATTCCAAGAATCTTCCGAAAAAAGAGCATCTGAACCACTAAACACTTGACAAGAACGATAAGGAGAAATCACATTTCTGCAAGGTACTAGGAGCTTCCACATGGCTAATCCTGTGGTAGGATTGGAAATTGTAAAAATTATGCCTTGATTTACTTTGTATAATATTACACCATTTGGCTTGAGGCTTCATGTACATAAGCTTACTTCGCATAAGCTTGCACTGTTTGGCTTAAGGTTTCATGTAGATATGCCAAACCAATTTTACACCAGGGCTAAATTTCTTGCTGAATATTATGAATAGCCGCTCCACCTTTGTTCTTTTCTAAACTCATGTTTGGTAATGATATTAAAAGAATTTTTTATTTATTATCTAAATTTCTTTTCCTATTTATTATTTATATGTACCACTGATTTTAGGTTGAATCTCGGTATTCTATTTGTTATTTACATGTACCCTCGACAGTCACTAAGTTATGGATTATAATACTACATGTACCCTTGACAGTCACTAAGCTATGGATTAGAAAACTAAACTCCTTTCTGTGGCCTACGTTTGTAGAATCCAATAGTGAGAACTTGGTGGATCCCAAAAACACGTGCAAGGTTTTCTTCGATAGAATAAGTTCAGTCTACTGGGGAATTATTAGGTGTGTTTATATTTTATATATAGAGAGAGATTTTATGATAGATTCAAATAAAATGTTCTTTTAAAGTAATACTATGTGAACTCAAAGCAGGCATAGATGGACAGGGAGATATGAAGCCCATCTGTGGCACAAAAGCTGCCCACTAGAGGGTCATAACCATAAGGGTAAACAAGATTAATTTAATGACCTCTTTGTGGGACAGCAGCTCTGTCTCACAGAAAGGCTTCATAATTAAAATAGAGGTCGGCCAACTTTCTTTATGGCAAGTTTACAGGATCTAAAAATAGATCTAATCCCAAGGCGGATTTGAGATTATGTTACAGTGGAACAACAAGCACAATACAGTGAAACAAGAATAATACAAAGAGTTCCACAAAAGGGGGTTCACACAATTTAGATATAGACAATACAACAGCAGTGAGACCGCAAAAGAAAGATCAAAAGAACAAGAAGGACAATAATAAGCAATGATTCAATCAAATCTATAGTTTAAAACCAAGGTTTTTAGAGGAAAAAGTGATAAAGATTAAACAAATCAATAGTTGATGGAATCTCATAGCTTCCTCGTAATATTACGAGAAGTCTGGCAAACGAGTCCTCAAAATACAGTACACCAACCTCCTTAATTCTTATATATCATATAGCACTCAAATAAACAGAAAATTGTATTTGATTGAGAAGTTTCATCCTTTCAAAACATATGGATTGTTGTAGAAGAAAATTATAGCTAAAATAGTTGTAGAAGGAACTAAGAGCTAAATCCAGCAGAAATATTACATAGAAGAAACCAATAACATGAATAAAACTATATTAAAAAAATTAGTATTCTAAAGATTGAGGATTTAGTATCTTCAAAATAATAATGCTACATTACAACTGTTCAGAAACCAATAACATGAATAAAACTATATTAAAAAAATTAGTATTCTAAAGATTGAGGATTTAGTATCTTCAAAATAATAATGCTACATTACAACTGTTCAGGAAAAAAACAGTACAATAAAGATTGGGGATTAATACTTTTCAAAATAATAATTTTTTACTGTAATTCTTCAGAAAAAGAAAACAAAAACCTAAAGATGTAGGGTATTCAACCTGATGAGAAAGAATTTCTTCTCCCTCTCTTTGAGCAATCAAAATACAATGCTTTCTTGTAGAGATGTATGACAATGTTGCACATATATAGAGGTACAATCCCCAAAATTACTCAGGATGAATGTAGTCAGTTACACATCATCGGTAGGTGGGAAGGGGCTCCCTCGTAGATTAAAAAGATAAATGTAATATTATTTTATTTTATTGGTTGAAATAGTTTTATTGTAAAAATTAAATTTATTCAATAAAAATTATTTTTTTAGAAATAAAAATAAATGAATAATATATAAATATCAATCTTATAATTTTTTAGTTAAATAACATTACAATTGTAATATAAAATTAATAAATAAATAGATTGCAAAATAATCTCTAGACCGCTAAGAAATTTGATGAGTTGTTACCCTGTAAAGTGTAAAAATTGAACAAAATCTGATTATTACTCTACCTAAATAGAATTAATTCTCTGGTGAATCTAGCATAACTAACCTTATTAAAATGTGTATAACATGTTTTCCACATCATTACCAAAATAAGATTCCATCTATACCCAATGCATTCAGTGGTTTATATTACAAAAAATTATAATAGTGTCAAGACATATGCAAAATATTTAATAAATATTTTAACTTTTAATATGATAACTGATTTTTTATTTTAAATATGCTTTATTTTTAAAAATTTTAATTTAAGAAGATAGGTATTCAATTTAAGAAGATAGGTATTTTAATTTTAAATTTTAAATTTTTTATTTTTAGTGTGGTTGCTCGAAATGAGCTAATGGTGGTTTCTAATAAGTGGATTATAATTTGTGACTCTTGGTCTTCCACCACGTGATTCTAGTGTGGTTGGTCCAAATGAATTAGTATTAGTGTCATGGTTGTGGTTGCTAGATATGAACAAATATTACTATCATGTAATGGTCCCTAGTTGATAGGTTCGCAATAAAAAAATCAATCATAAGCTATAATTATCAATTTGACATTATTTTTTAATTAATTTTATGAAATTGTGTATACATATCTATAAACACATAGACACACAAAAAATCAATCAAATTTTAAATGAAAATAAATAAATAAATAACAATTAAAACAAAAAATAAACATTTAAACCACTTTCATAAATATTCTTATTAAAATTTTGGCAAAAATTAAATTATATTTTATTTCTTTTTTGAAACATACTACTATGTGAGATCTTATTTTGAAACTCAACTTTACTCAATAAAAATATTACATACTAATAATGAAACATAATAGAATTCCAATCTATTAGTTTATTCTATTTAATTTAGTTTAAAGGATGGAGATTTTAACTTTAATTTTATTTTATGCTGTTGTTCTTGAACACTTAAACAAAATGATTTATGATAATTATATTCTATTGGATCATTTATTTAGGGAATAACATTTTTTATGTTAAAAGTAAATTTTTATTTCCTTTGCATTAGAAATTTAGGCATAAAAGAAAGGTTTTATCAATTATATGAATAAACAAATGTATATTAGTTGTAACACTTAGTTGCATAGTATTTGGTATTCTTTATAAATATTTATATTGAAACTCTCAAAATAATTGACTACCTACTTATTTGTGTGATTGTTTAATAGATTTCCAATCTTTACAAATACTTATGTTGAAAGTCACAAAATAATAAAAAAATAAAAACCTTCATGATTTAATTGCATCCTACCTTAGAAGGAACCAATAAATCACTTTCGTTTTCTATTTTTATTCCTATTCCAATTCCCCCTATTTTAAAACAACATAGCACATCCTCTTGTTTTCTAACATTTTTTTTTTACATATTCATAAATAGAGATGCTATGAAAGATATATTTCAAATAGATCGGATATATGAAACGTAATTTATATATCTTAAAATGAAATATATATTATAGTAGCAGTATTAAATGAATATAAACATGTTAAATATAGTAGTATGTTCTAATTGATATTATTGAGATTTATATTTGAGGGTTCAATATGGTTTAGTGTTGAATTTGGATAGGATAACTACTAAGGTGAATGTTGAATTTGAATTTGGATTAGGGTTGAAATTGGTTTAATTTTTAATTGGGATAAATGTGAAGATTTAAATTAATTTATGGTTAAACATCAATTTTGTTTAATTTTATGGTCAAGGATTAGTTTGGTTTAGTGTTGGCAACCTTAGATAAGATACACTTGATTTATTCAATTTGTGATTTGTTTTATTAGGTTCAATGTAAAAGTTAGAAGTCAATATGGTTTAGGGTTAGCATTTGATTTGATTTATCATTAAGGTTGTGATTCAATTTTGTTTGTAGTCAAGGTTCAATTTGCTTCATTATTTATTTAGGTTTAAGGTTATGGTTTAGTTTTTATTTTATTTTCAATTAAATTCTATGTTAGGGTTGAATCGGGTCCAACTTGGTTTAGACATTAGGTGTTTAATTTAGTTTATTCTTAATGTTAGGGTATATTTTTTTAGTAGTCATTCAATTTGGTTTAGTGTTACATGATCGGGACTAACTTTCATTGAATATTTGCGTTTAATTTGGTTTAGGTTTTGTTACATTTGGTGTAACTTGTTAAATTTGGTTTAGGATTAAAGTTCAATTGAGTTTATTAAAGCAATCAATTTGGTTTAATGTTGGGGTTAGGGTCAAATTTGGTTTAGGATTTAGCTTCAACATAGTAAGGGGTTAGGGTTAAATTTTTAAGGTTTTGTGTTATTTAGTGTTCAATATGGTTTAATGTTTAGTTAAATTTAATTGGAGTTTAATTTGGGTTATTGTTTAATAAGGGTTAGAGTTTAATTTGCATGCGGGTTTTGTAAGGGGTAGGTTTCAATTTGATTTAGTGTTTGGGTCCAACTGAAGTCTTATTATTTAATTAGGTTTAGGGTTATAGTTCAAGTCAGTTTCTAGTGCTAGAAATAGGTTTCCATTATGTTAAGTCTTAATGTTAGGGTTGAATTACATTCACAATTAGGGTTTAATATGAGTTAACATTAGGTTTAGGCTTTTATTTGGCCTAGTTAGGGTTAAGTTTTAATTTGATCTATTATTAATTGTGTTAAGGGTTAGGGTTCAGTTTGGTTAATTGTGTTTAGGGTTAGGGTTCAGTTTGGTTTAGTGCTAGGGTTAAGTTACATATAAAATTTGAGTTAGGGTTAGAATTAAAAGACAAAATCTAATGTAATAACGGTTAGGGTTCCTTTTTGTCTATGGTTTAATTTGGTTTAGGGTTATTGTTCAATTTAGTTTACTATTCAATTAAATTTATGGTTAGGGTTTAATTTGGTTTAATGTTCAATTCTAAATTAAAGGTTGCGGTTCAATTTGATTTAGTGTTAGGGTTAATATTACATTTGGCTTAGGTTAGGGTTTGATTTGTTTTAGTGATAGGGTTAGAGTACAATTTGGTTTAGGTTTGAAATTAGGATTTAGTTAGGTTTAATATTTAATTAGTTGAATGGATGATGTTTGATTTGATTTACGGTTAAAGTTCAATTTGGTTTAGTGCTAGGGTACAATTTGGTTCAATATTTATGTTCTGGTGTAGGGTTAGGGTATAATTTGGATTAGGATTTATGTTCACTAAATGGTGTAGTTTTCTTTAGTGTTCAATTAGGTATAGAGTTCTAGTTAAGTTTTGGTTGATTTTGACTTGTGCTAGGATTATATTTAATTTAGTTTAGTATTGTAGTATTAGAATTTAAAATTTAGAATTTATAAGTATTAGGGTTTGATTTGGTTTATGGTCAAAGTTCAATTGGGTTTATTTTTATGATTAGTGTCAAAAGAATTAATACTAATTAAATCATAACCATTTTTATTTATGATGATATTTTTTTATATTTATTCTTGAATTTTAATTAACATTCATAATGATTATTTACCTTATCATACATTTAATAATTATAACTTATATCTAAATTTTCCTTCTTTTACCCTTTAATTCTTCCATCTCTTATTATTTATCCATATTATTTTAGTTGCATGGATACATTGATGATGTATGTTGATAAATAATGTCATATGTATCATATTAATCAAGAAGACCTATAATAATAGTAATCATACATTTTATTTTCACTTAATATTTTATTATTACTCATTATTTTAGTTGCATGGGCATGTTTTTGATAAAGATAAATGGGTTTTACATGGACCCAAAACCAAAATTTTTACAAAAGCCAGTCATTAGCCAAACATACATAAATCAATAGAAAAACAGGGAGCACCCCAGAATAGTCAAGAAAGAAAAAGAGACATAGACAACAAGACAAAACAAAATAAAAACACTCAATTAAGAGAGTGCACCAACTCCTTGTTCTTCTTCAGGGAAATCTTGTTGATTTCCTCTAGTTCCTCCATAATGAATCTGGAGGTACCCTTGTTGCTGCTCCTTCTTCTAGTTTTGGAACTAGGCCCAGTGTTTTTGTTGTCTCCAATAGCCAAATCTTCACCTCCAAGGTCTTTCTCCAGTTCACTGTGAGAGTATCTATATTCCACAACCATGGCATTGATCTTTTCAAGCCCCTCTATGTTGTTGTTCATGGCTTCTTTGCTTATGTCAACTAGGTTCTTGAGGTTTTTCTTTATCTCTGCCATAGACTATTCCACCTCTTCAATAATTTGTTTGTGATTGCATTTTATCACCTCGATGTCCTAGGAGAGCTTCTGGGTCATAATCATTAGTTTCTTAGATTTGTTGGGTGGGTATCAATTTTTCGCTCCACCCACTTCCAATAGTTCTCCTAGCTTCTAGTAGCTTCCATCACCAGGTTCATCAGATTACCAGTCCTTTGTATCCCATTGTTGTCTTCTTTGGCCATGGTCCCCTTTTTCTTTCAGGACGTTGATTGAAATGTCCAGTTTAATTTCCTGATCTGAATTTGTCAGACCATAGTCTTTAGCCACAAGCTTCTTCTTTTTAGAAAGGGGCTCGGCCTTAGAAATCAGTTTTCTGGTGGATTTATATTTGCTGACCGCCCATCTAGGAGGGTTATTACTGCTAAACATCCCAGGGGTGAACATCATCTCCCCTTCTTCTGCAGGCTTATAATCAGAGTCATCAAAAGGAATGGCACTCCCACTATCCTCCATATCCATTTTCGAGTCAGAGACATTCTGAATATTAGTTTGTTGGCCTTTCTTAGTTAGAGAGGGCACAACTTCAAGGGTCTTAGCATACTCCATGATGAGCACAATAATCCCTTCATGGAGATTAGGATTGTTTGGATTCTCCATATGTTTTTCAAGACTATTTTCTAAAGAGGAGGCTAGATAGAAAGGAACAAAAATGATTTTACCATGCCTAAAATGATTCAAAATGGTAAAATGATAGGAAAAGATGTTGGCATATCTTCCATCGAGCATAATATACCTCATGATGAACTCGACCATGTCCACCCAGGGAGCCATAACATCTTTCATGTTGTAGCCGCCATCGGCCATCTCGGTAACTCTTGAGCACTCCTTGTCTTTGTCAAAGAAATTCATCAAGTCCTCCCCCCCAGGTTTCATGTCTCTATAGAACATTCAGTCATTCATCACAAGGCCAGTGACCATCGCCACGAGGGTTTCGTCAAGCTGATACTCTGCTCCATAAATCCTCAGGAACCCTTTCTTCCACCCATTGACAAAGGACTCTGTGAGTAGAGGAGAAGGGCCATGAAGCCTATCCAAGAAGGGGACAATTCCCCCATCAAGGATTTCTTGCCACACATCCTTGTTTTTCTTCCATTTCTCACAAGTAGATGGTTCTTGCCTGTTCTTGTCCCCACCCATTATGCTCTGGGTCATTGAACAACAAAAAATGGGCCACACCAGAGGTCTTTGAACGGTAGTAGGTAATGGGCCATACCAGAAAAGACTCTAAACAGTATTGGAAAATGGGCTACACAATAAGACAGAAAATCCAGGCACAAGTGAAGTTTCTAGATCTTCACTTAGGGTAAACAAAAAGGAGTCATTTCCCCATCAACTCCATCAAATCATGATTAAAGATCATTGATTAACGGAAGTGGGTGTAATCATCACAAGCCAGATCGCACAGTTTTTTTGGGAATGTTGATGTTTTATGTTCCAACATATTTTTTTTAATTTGGTTCATGTTTCAATGCTATATATTAGATTATCTTATTGATCAAATAGACCCATCTTTTACAATAAAATTCCTTCATCTCTTTTTTTTTTTTTTTATAACTTAGTTGCATGGACAATAATGGATATGATGATGTTTTACATTTGAAAGCATGTTTCTTATACTTTGGTTCATGTTGATGGTACATGTTGTATGATGTATATTAATCAAATATATGGTATTGATATTTTGATAATTGAAAAAGGTATTTATCAAATACTTATAAATTGAAGTATTCTTTAATGATGAGAATACTAATGTATTAAGTTGAATGATGAGGATCTATTACCATGTGATGTATTATATAATGACAACAACATGCATTATGATTTTATTACATTAACTAAATATTTGTATCTATTTGTGTTCTTTAATCAAGAAAATACTAAAGTATTAAATTGAATGATGTGGATGTATTTCCTTTTGTTATATTATATAATGACATGTATTAAAATGTTACCATGATTGATTTATATTTGTATCTATTTATGATTTAATTTAACATATTTTTTCTTGAGGGTTTCTTGCATAATGACTATAGTTTATGAAGATAGTCAAGTAAGCTACATCATCCATGAGTCATGACTAATGTTTTGCAATGCATCAATAGTACATTACCTAGCTTTGAGCTACTTTTTTTTTTTTTTAATTTTTTTTATGATAATAGTAGTCTTACATTTTATTTTTATGTTATTAATCAAAAATACCCATCTTTTAGGTTTTAATTCATGGATGATTTATGTTCACTTTTATGTAGGATTAGGGTTCAATTTGGTTTCATTTTTTATTATGTTTAAGGTTAGGATTCAATTTTGTACAATGTTAGGTTAGAGTTAAATTTGGTAAGGGTGGAGATTAAGTATCAATTTAGAATACTTTTAGGGTGAGCGTTAAGGTGTTATCTATTTGGTATATAGTTAATCTTCAATTTTTCATTTTATTTTAGTGTAAGTGTAATGCCCCGCCAGGAACCCTAAAGGAATGCAATGCTATAAGGGAACTAAAGGGTGAAATGATTTTTTTAAAAAGATTAAGTGTATTATTTATAACATTGCACGTATAATAACACAAGAGAAAGTCTAACAATGACATCCAAAAGGGTTACCAATGAAGATTACTTCACAACTAAAAGCAACACAATAATGTTAATCCAATTATCCATACTCAATAGCAATAAAATTACATCATATTCACAAATTGAACTTCACATAGAAAGTTTTAAAGTGATACAATATATTGATTTCAATGAAGCATTTACACATAGGCATAAAGATAACTGAAATAACATACATTCCACTGAATTAGGATTATAATACTCAATAATTACATGGCTTCCAATAGTACAAATGAAATACATAATTAAAAAGCCAAGGTTACATAGCTTACTAATACAATGACCACATGGGTCTCAAAGGTACAATAATAATGAACATGAGCTGATACACGAATCACGAACCAAAGGTACACCAGTGAAGCCAATCCTCGTATGAAGGTATGAACTAGAATATCTGATGGGACGTGGCAATACCACCCAACCATGTGATCCCAAAATGGAACCACCCCACTGTGCTAGGAGATAATAGAATACCCTCAAGCAAGCAAAAAATACAAGTACAACAATACATAAGGAATCCACTATACTCATGTGGCTCGACTCACAAAATACTAGTGACCCTAAAGAGAGAGTATCATGACATGGCTTAAGATGGTTACCCTAGGTAGGCCTCCATAGGTCCAGACCCCCATCCTGGGTTATCCTGGTAACCTTTCCTGAACCCTCGACTCCATCTAAGCATCATGCGGACCCTACAAACCTTTCGTGAAGACAAGGTGGTAGGTTTACCATTTTGGGCCTTCCCACAACACCTTGACCCTATATGAGCACTCAACCATGTGCGAGGTTCAAGATCTTAATTACATTTATAACTACCCACCCCCTAATCAATTTTTAGATTGTCACTTATTAACTTACTTTCGAGGGGTTATCTTGCCAACCACTTCCGGTCTGGCCCCCACTCGAAAGCCACTCTCTCATAGGACACTATCAGGTAGGGTCTCTCTACAAGAACCCTATGGTGAAACTGATAGCCATATCTAAACATGAGAAAATATAGTTGAAGGATGCACAAATCAATAACCCAGGATTGATCATTGGAACATAACACACAACAGATCACATCGATAGGAGTACACAACAACACCTGACCAAGGGGTATAACAACTGTATGAAATAACAACAACTCAACCAGAATTGCAATAAAAATAAGCTTTGACTACAAAAACCATTTACACTAAGATCCTAATACAGACAATCTTTTCTTTAAACAACCAAAAGCATTAAATACTTGCAATTACAGATATTCCAAAGAATTAGAAAATACAACTATATTAATAAAAGAAATTCAAAGTTGTCATTCGTCTAATAAGGCTAAATTTAACCACATTAAAATTGATTCCCTAACATATATTCAAGATAAATTTATAAATATCCGCAATTAAATGATTTCAATAACATAAATTAAATTCCAAATTATATATATATTCTTCGAATATATACATTATAAATATATCATATTTAAAAAATATATATAATAAAATGAAAATTCGATTTCCCAACAAAATAAATTTAAAACCCAATTAAATTGAAATAACTAACTACATAATAATCTAGTTATTATTAATTTATTATATTTTTATATATAAAAATAATAATAAAAAAAAAACTTTTTTTTAAAAGCAAATATTAATAAAATTATTTAATAATAAAAAAAATAAAAAAATAAAAAACGAGGCTGAGCTGTGGGGGAGCAGGTCTAAATAATTATTGGTAAAGAAATTTACCAAAAAACTCAATCTAGACAATTTTTTTCATAAAGCCAAATTGGCTGGAAACTAAATAAATTGGCAATCCCCACTACAATAAATAGGAAATCAAATTCCATTCAAAAACACAAATCGAAGAATTGATTTTAAACCAAGAACTTAACATGAAATAAATCAGAAAGGGGTTGGAGTTGCATTTTTTAATTAAAAAAAAGGACTGAAATTCTCAATAAACTTCATAAGAACTAAATTCAATACCATTGGAATCATTTAATCAATTTTTTTCACAACATCCAAAAGAAGGGAAAGACATATAGATTTTTTAAAACAAACAAGGTAGAGGCTATCCAACTCTAGAAAAATATTTTAACCTAAACTTTTAGGTTGAAATATTTTTCTCATTCAAAAACATTTAAATAATAAAATTTACTTTTCTAAATTTCCTTCAAAAAAGTAAATGGGAATTTCTTTTTTTGAAAAAATCATTTCTTTTTTCATATAATTTAATTAACTTTTCTAAAAAAGTGAAAAAACAATAATTTAACTCTATCTTTATTTATTTTTTTAAATCTAAAAGCAATAGTAATTAACTTTATTTATTTTATTTTTCTATTTGATTTGAATATAGTTACTTTTCAAATATAAAGCAATTACTAATTTAAATCTAATAACTTCACTCAATTAACTAAGTCCATAACACAAAGGCATATTAATACATAAATTATTTATACCAATTATGAAATGACGTCATAAACTCAAATAAATACTTGGACCCACTAGGGCATGCAAACTGAGAAAACCACATGAAGACTCCAAAAAAGTCAAACGAACAAGACTCGAAGGCCGAACAAAAAGAAAGGACGACCAACTAATGACACTCACATGAGTAGACTGAGGGTAAGAATTAGGGTCAACAACTATCTCCTCCACTCCCATCGGACATATAAGGCACACTTAGACCTCTGAAGCCAGGTGGAGACAATACATCGTACCTACCTAGTACTTGTACCTGCAATATCCTGCATCATCGAACCACACATGCATATCTACAAATATAGAATACACAACACATACACTGATAGAGGAGAATCATGATGTTCCCTATCTCATCGGAGTGAGTGAAGGAAAATCATCCCCTCGCATCTAATACACTCGCAAACACGCAACATATAATTACACATTACATAAGTAAGGTAAAAGTGTCAATCCATGACAATAATCCATAAAAATAGCACTAATCACAAGTACTGAAATACTGTAATAAAGCATACATCACATATCCAGTTAAAGCATGAAATAATATCAAATAAGTCTGTATAATGTTTAGCAGTAATGTATCAATTGAAAAGTAAACTACAACAAAATATAAGTCTAATAAGTTTGATCAAGAAGGGGTACTATATTCTCCCCCCCCAAAACTAGGCTTGCTCCTGGAAGCCTAAAATAGATGAGAATAGAGCTCTCTCATCTTCACTGCATCCTCCCAAGTCGCCGAGGTCTCATCATTTGGGTCCCATAGGACCCTTACCTAGTCGATGGTATGACCCCTGAGTGTCAAATCCCGACGCTGAAGAATGCGTACAGGCTCCATGGAAATTTGCCTGTCCTCGACCTGCAAAGCATTCCAATCAAGAACATATGTCACATCAAGGTGATAAGGTCGAAGAACTGAAACATAAAAAACATCGTGGATGCAGGATAGACTCGGTGGAAAGGAAAGATGGTAGGCAACAACACCTATCCTCTCAAGGATCTCAAAAGGGCCAACAAAATGAGGTGCCAATAGAAAACTGATGGTCTACCCTATGAGCATCTGCATACTTCTTCTGTCTATCTTGTTTAGCTACCAAATGCTCACGAATCCGCTCAACCTACTGCTCCATCTCTCGAAGGATATCTGGTCCTATATGAAACCTTTCCTCTAACTGATCCCAACTCAAAGGAGTGCGACAAGGATGACCATACAATGCCTGGAAAGGAGACATACCTATGGAGCTATGATATCCATTGTTATAAGAAAAATCCACTAGATAAATATAATCCTCCCAGCACGACTACTGGTCTATAACATACATGCGAAGCATGTCCTCCAAAACACGATTCAGATGCTCAGTCTAACCATCTGTCTCTGGATGATAAGCTAAACTAAATTTCAACTGAGTCCCCAAAGAATTCTGAAGTGAGGTCCACAATGCTGAGGTAAAGATGAGATCTATATAAAAAATGATTTGCCTTGGAATCCCATGCAATCTCACTACATCTTCCAAGAAAACCCGAGCCACCACTGGTGCTGTATAGGAAGCTCTAATAGGAACAAAATGAGAAACCTTGTTCAATCTGTCAACAATGACCATCATGGCATCATGATGACGTGAAGAAAAAGGACATCTAACAATGAAATCCATGGAAATGATGTCTCATTTCCAATCCGGTACTATATTAGGCTGTAAAAGCCCTGTCGGGTGTTGATGCTCTGCCTTCACCCGCTGACATTCCAAACACTTCAACACAAAATCAGCAATGTCACATTTCATGCCAGCACAATGATAAATTTGTCTAAGATCTACGTGCATCTTCTTGACACCTGGATGTGCCGAATAAGGCGCACGATGGGCCTCAGTCATGATCAAAATATGAAGACCCTCCAAAGGAGGTACATAGATCCGACCAAGATAACGAAGAAGACCATCTGCCTCAAGATTATAACTAGAAAACCTACACTCTAATGGCCTTCCAGACTCCATCATGGCTCTAACATCCTGATACCAAGTATCCTGAGGAAGAACTCCAAAAATTCTCTCTCTTAAGTCCACTCCAAGGGACAATGCTGAAACTTCATGCCGCCTACGACTCAAAGTATCTGCCACTATGTTCTCTTTCCCCTAAGTATATCGAACCTCAAAATCATACTCGTAGAAGAATTCCATCCACCTTCACTATCGAGCATTCAAGTTTGGTTGCGTGAAGATATACTACAAACTGCAGTGATCACTATGCAACTCAAACCGACACCCTAACAAAAAATGTTGAAATCTAACCAATGCATGCACTATAGCTGCCAACTCTAAATCATGAACTAGATACTTCAACTCATGGTCCTTGAGTTTGCGAGACTCATAGGCAACCACACATCCATCCTACATAAGCACTGCACCTATACCTTCTAAAGAGACATCTGTACATACCATAAAATTTCTGGATGGATCAGGGACTACCAAAATTGGAGCACTGACAAGGAGTTTCTTCAAGGTACGAAAAGCTAACTCACACTGATCTGACCAAACAAAATTCTTCCCTTTCCTCTAAAGAGAAGTAATCGGGTGACCTATCCGAGAAAAACCCTGAACAAAATGATGGTAATGTCTAGTCAAACCCATGAAACTCTAAACCTCTAAACATTGTTCAGTGCTGGCCAATCCACTATCTTTGAAGGATCCACAGATACACCCTCTCCTGAAACCATATGACCAATATAGTTCACCTTAGATTGGAAGAAATCACACTTCGTGAAATAGGCATAAAGCTGATTTTCCCTCAAGCACTGCAATACCTGTCACAAGTGACCCTCATGCTCTTGCATAGATCTAGGAAAAATAAATATGTCATCCAAGAACACAACAAAAAAATGATCAAGGTAGGTGCGAAAAACCTCATTCATGAGGCACATGAAAACAAAAGCCACATTTGTCAACTCAAATGGCACCATTGTGAACTCATAGTGACCATAACGAATATGAAACGTTGTTTTATGAATGTCTGCATCATGAATGCACAACTGATGATACCCAGATTTCATATCAATCTTAGAGAACACCTTATCTCCCTTCACTTGATCAAAAAGATCATCTATACGAGGCAATGGATATCGATTCCGGATGGTTGCCTTATTCAGGTGTCAGTAATCAATGCATAACTAAAGAGAACCATCCTTCTTCTTAACGAAGATAACAAGCACACCCCAAGGAGAAAAACTAGGACGATTGAACCCTTTGGCCAACAATTCCTCCATCTGCAACTTCAACTCACTCAACTCCTTAGTAGTCATTTGATATCGAGCTCTCGAAATGGGTTTTACACCAGGAACCAAGTCAATGCGAAAGTCTATGTCTCGCTTCAGAGGCATACCAAGAATATCTAATAGAAACACATCAACATACTCTCAAAGAATAGGGTGACCATAAAGGGAAATTTCTTGACTCTCTCCCTCATCCATATCCTTAAGAGCAACTGCAAAAAGCTAGCATCCTCGACACATACACTGCTTAAGTTGCAAAGTGGAAATCATACGTAAGGATATCGATCTCTAAACTCCAACGATCCCCACTTTCTTGCCATGGTCATCTAAACACTCTACTATCTTCTAAAGATAGTCTACACGAAAAACTATGAGATGATAGTCAATCCATCCCCAACACTACTCGATAGGACCCCAAAGGAATGACTCGAAGGTCAATAGAAGTCACAAAGGGTCCTAGGTCCAACTCACAACTAGGAAAAAATGCATCTACAAACACGCATACCCAAGTAGCCAAATCTAGTTGCCACCTATCCACCTACTTAGTAGACACAAGTCTACACCGCTCCACAATAGACGAAGAAATGAAAGAATCTGAAGCACCGGAGTCAAAATGCACAAAGATACGAATACCACACAACAGACCTGCGGCCTCAATAACTATCCCTTGATGCTCAATCTAGTAGTCATCAACTATTGCAAACACTCCGTGGGATCTACCTGCATCCCGTACTGTTTGCTTTGATGTTGCTGGCCTCTGACTCCCTGTCTGGTAAGAATGCTGAGGGCACTGAGTGGCTAAATGACCAAACTATCCAAAAGAGAAAGAAGCTCCCCTACCTGGTCCTCTACCTCAAGTCAGCCCATTGAACTACTGAAATCTTCCTCTACAAGGGGCCTAAGATGCACGTTAAGAGGACTGCCCTGGAAGACCCTGTCTACTCCTTTGCCAGTTCTTGTTCCTCCTATGCTAAGAGTTGCCACCTTGCTGGCCCTGGAATTGTTTCGGTCTCTGCGGCTGCTGCTGATGCTGCTATTGTACACCCTTAGTGGGTTCTTGAGGACTCTTAAATGATTCAGATGGTTGGGACTGGTTCCCATGAGCTCTAGGTCCACTGAAAGGAACACTCCCTATCTACAACCCTAACTGACCACCATGTGCATTGCTAAGGTTCTTCTCAACCAACCTGGCTTTTGCCATGGCTACCTCAACTGAAGCTAGCTCAAAAACTCTCACTCCTCCACTGATGCGGTTATTCAAACCCCTCAAAAAGTGTTGCACAAGGATTGCCTCATCGTTACCAATCCTGACATGCTATTTAAGCTCATAGAACCTATGCTCAAATTGGTCTACTAAGGAACAAAACTGATGCAAACTATAGAGCTCGTCTGCTTGAGACTACCTCCACTGGGGTGAGAGAAATCGTGCCCTGAATCTCTCCAAAAATATCTCCCATGATAGGGTGTTAATACAAACACCGATCTTCTCCACCTATCAACTCCACCAGATCGAAGCAAAACTATCGAGACGCATGATAGCACATCTCGCCCTGGTGTTGCTACTATAACTGAAGAGAACCATCCTTCTTCTTAAAGAAAATAATAGATGCACCCCAAGGAGAAACACTAGGATGAATGAAGCCTTTGGCCAACAATTCCTCCATCTACAACTTCAATTCACTCAACTCTTGAGTAGTCATCCGATATGGAGCTCTCGAAATGGGTTCTACACCACGAACCAAGTCAATGCAAAAGTCTATGTCTCGCTTCAAAGGCATACCAGTAATATCAAATGGAAACACATCAGCATACTCTCAAAGAATAGGATGACCATCCAGGGAAATTTCTCGACTCTCTCCCTCATCCATATCCTCAAGAGCAACTGCAAGAATTTGGCATCGGCAACACATACACCGCTTAAGTTGCAAAGTGGAAATCATACTTAAGGATATCGATCCCTGAACTCTAACGATCCCCTCTTTCCTACCATGGTCATCTAAACACTCTACTGTCTTCTGAAGACAGTCTACATGAGCAATGTGACATGATAGACAAATCATTCCCAACACTACTCCATAGGACCCCAAAGGAATGACTCCAAGGTTAACAGAAGTCACAAAGGGTCCTAGGTCCAACTCACAACTAGGAACAAAGGCATCTATGAACATGCACACCCCAGTAGCCAACTCTACTTGCCACCTATCCACCTACTTAGCACATGCGAGTCCACACCACTCCATAATGGATGAAGAAATGAAATAATTTGAAGCACCAGAGTCAAAAAGCACAGAGATAGAAATACCACACAACACACCTGCACCCTCAATAACTGTCCTCTGATACTCAGCCTGGTGGTCATCAACCACTGCAAACACTCTATGGGATCTACCTGCATCCCTTACTGTCTTCTTTGATGTTGCTGGCCTCTGACTCCCCATCTAGTGAGAACGTTAAGGACACTGAGCGACTAAATGACCAAACTATCCACAAGAGAAGCAAGCTCCCCTACCTGGTCCTCTACCTCCAGTCAGCCCATTAGACTACTGAAAGCTTCCCCTGCTAGAGGCCTGAGATGCACCCTGAGAGGACTGCCATAGAAGACCCTGTCTGCTCCTCTGCCAGTTCCCGCTCCTCCTATGCTGAGAGTTGCCACCTTGCTAGCCCTGAAACTATTTCGTTCTTTGTGGCTACTGGTGCTGCTACTGTCCACCCTTAGCGGGTGCTTGAAGACTCCTAAACGATGCAGCTGGCAGGGACTGGATCCCACGAGCTCTAGGTCCATTTAAAGGAACACTCCTGAAAAGTACCCCTAACTGACCACCATGTGCACGGATAAGGTTCTGCTCACCCAACCTACCTTTTGCCACGACTACCTCAACTGAAGCTAGCTCAAAAAATCTCAGTCCTCCACTGATGCGGTCATTTAGACCCCTCAAGAAGTGTTGCACAAGGATTGCCTCATCGTTACCAATCCCAGCATACTATTTAAGCTCATAGAACATATGCTCAAATTGTTCTACTGACGAACCAAATTGATGCAAAGCATAAAACTTGTCTGCCTGAGACTGCCTCCACTAGGGTGAGAGAAATCATGCCCTGAATCTCTCAAAAAATATCTCCCATCATATGGTGTTAATACACACATCGATCTTCTCCACCTCTAATCTACACCAGATCGAAGCAAAACTATCGAGATGCATGATAACACATCTCACCCTGGTGTTGCTACTATAACCGAAGAGAACCATCCTTCTTCTTACTGATGATAATAGGTGCACCCCAAGGAGAAACACTAGGACAAATGAACCCTTTGGCCAACAAATCCTCCATCTGCAAATTCAACACACTCAGCTCCTGAGTAGTCATCTGATATGGAGCTCTCGAAATGGGTTCTGCATTAGGAACCAAGTCAATGCGAATGTCTATGTCTCGCTTCGGAGGCATACCAGGAATATCCAATGGAAACACATCAGCATACTCTTGAAGAATAGGGTGACCATCAAGGTAAATTTCTCGACTCTCTCCCTCATCCATATCCTCAAAAGCAATTGCAAAAAGCTAGCATCCTTGATGCAAGTTTCAAAGCGGAAATCATATGTAAGGATATCGATCTCTAAACTCCAACGATCCCCACTTTCTTGCCATGGTCATCGAAACACTCTACTATCTTTTGAAGATAGTCTACACGAGCACTATGAGATGATAGCCAATCCATCCCCAACACTACTCCATAGGACCCGAAAGGAATGACTCAAAGGTCAACAAAAGTCAAAAAGGGTCCTAAGTCAAACTCACAACTAGGAACAAAGGCATCTACAAACATGCGCACCCTGGTAGACAACTTTACTTGCCACCTATCCATTTGCTTAGAAGATGCGAGTCCACACCACCCCATAATGGACGAAGAAATGAAAGAATTTTAAGCACTGGAGTCAAAAAGCACAAAGATAGGAATACCACACAACACATCTATAGCCTCAATAACTATCCCCTGATGCTCAACCTAGTAGTCATCAACCGCTGCAAACACTCTATGAGATCTACCTGCATCCCCTATTGTCTGCTCTAATGTTGCTGGCCTCTGACTACCTATCTTGTGAGAATGTTGAGGGCACTAAGCGGCTAAATGGCCAAACTATCCATAAGAGAAGAAAGCTCTCCTACCTAGTCCTCTACCTCCAATCGACCCAATGGACTGCTAAAAGCTTCCCCTGCTAGGGGCCTGAGATGCACCGTGAGAGGACTCCCCTGGAAGACCCTCTCTGCTCCTATGCTAGTTCCTATTCTTCCTATCTTGAGAGTTGCTACCTTGCAAGCATTGGAGCTATTTCGGTCTCTACGGCTGCTATTGCTACTGTTGTCCACCCTTAGTGGGTGCCTGAGGACTCCTAAATGTTGCAGCTGGCTGGGACTGGTTCCTATGAGCTTTGGGTCCACTGAAAGAAACACTCCCTATCTACACCCCTAACTGACCACCATGTGCATGGTTAAGGTTGTGCTCAACCAATCTATCTTTTACCATGGCTACCTCAACTAAAGCTAGCTCAAAAACTCTCACTCCTCCACTGATGCGGTCATTTAGACCCCTTAAGAAGTGTTGCACAAGCATTGCCTCATCGTTACCAATACCGACATATTGTTTAAGCTCATAGAACCGATGCTCAAACTGGTCTACTAACAAACCAAACTAACGCAAAGCGTAGAACTCGTCTGCCTGAGACTGCCTCCAATAGGGTGAGAAAAATTATTTCTTGAATCTCTCTAGAAATATCTCCCATGATATGGTGGTAATATACACACCGATCTTTTCTACCTCTAATCTCCACCAGATCAAAGCAAAACTATCGAGACGCATGATAGAACGTCTCGCCTTGGTGTTGCTACTATAAGGGAACATGGAAAAATATCTATCCAAATTGATAAGCCAGGTCTCCGCCTCAAGACCGGTACCTTTACCATCAAAGAAGGGAGGGTTGGTCCTCATCAAGTCCCTAACATGACCCATGGGAGTTGGGTCCTTGTTAGCTGGGACCTCCCTCCTTCTTGGAGACCTCTCTCTCTCTCTCTCTCCTCTAGAACCTATTGATGCAACTCCCCAACCTGAGCATGGTTGGGCTGCTCACCCTCAGGCCTGGGGCCTAATCTGGCTAGAACCTCCTGAAACATCTGTCTTGGCTCTTCCCTTTCGGGAACCTACTCTCCTACAAGATGTTCATCCTAATGAACAAGTTTCTCCTTATTCACACTCACATGAGTGGGTGGTGTTGGAGGGCTATAGCGGTCTAAACCTCGACCCTGTCCCCCACCTCTGCCTCTATTGAAGCCACCAACATGGCCAACTCCCCTAGCTTTCCTTGCCATGACCTAACACTACAAAAGAGAAAACCGTTCAGATCTATGGCAAGGATAAAACAAAGGAAAGACAAACACTATGACCTGCACAAAAGGTCAAGTTGAATGGGCTCACTACAATCCCAGAGTACCTAGTGTTGAAACATGGGCTCACTACAATCCCAGAGTACCCAGTGTTGAAACATGGGCTCTGATACCAAATGTAATGCCCCACCAAGAACCCTAAAGGAATGCATCACTACAAGGCAACTAAAGGGTGAAATAATTATTTTTTAAAAGATTAAGTGCATTAATTATAGCATTGCACGTATAATAACACAAGTGGAAGTCTAACAATGACATCCTAAAGGGTTAGCAATGAAGATTACTCCGCAACTATAACCAACACCATAATGCTAATCCAATTATCCATCTAATTAGAGAACTCAATAGCAATAAAATTACATCATATTCATAAACTGAATTTCACATAGAAAGATTTAAAGTGATACAATATATTGATTTCAATGAAGCATTTACACATAGGCATAAAGATAACTGAAATGACATACATTCCACTAAATTAGGATTATAATAATCAATAGTTATATGGCTTCCACTAGCACAAATGAAATACATAATTACAAAGCCAAGGTTACATAGCTTACTGACACAATGACCACATGGGTCTCAAAGGTACAATAATCACTAACATGAGTTGATACATGAATCAAGAACCAAAGGTACACCAGTGAAGCCAATCCTCGCATGAAGGTACGAACCAGAATATCCGATGGGAAGTATTACTACCACCCGACCATGTGATCCCAAAATAGAACCACCCCACCTTGCTAGGAGATAGTAGAAGACCCTCATGCAAGCAAACAAGACAAATACAATAGTACATCAAGACTCCACTATACTCATGTGGCTCGACTCACAAAATACTAGTGACCCTAAAGAGAGAGTGTCATGACATGGCTTAAGATGGCTACCCTAGGTAGGCCTCCATAGGTCCCGACCCCCAGCCTGGGTTATCCTAGTAACCTTTCCCGAACCCCTGGCTCCATCTAAGCATCATGCGGACCCTACCAACCTTTCATGAAGACAAGGTCATAGGTTTTTCATTCCAGGCCTTCTCACAACACCTCGATCCTATACAAGGACTCAACCATGTGCGGGTTGCAATATCTTAATTAAATTTATGACTACCCACCCCCTAGTCAATTTTTAGATTGTCACTTATTAACTGAATTTTGAGAGGTTATCCTGCCAACCACTTCGGGTGTGGCCCTCGCTCAAAAGCCACTCTCTCATAGGACACTATCTGGTATGGTCTCTCTATGAGAACCCTATGGCGAAACTGACAGCCATATCTAAACCTGACAAAATACAGGTGAAGGAGACACAAATCAATAACCTAGGATTCACCATTGGAACATAACACACAATAGATCACATCGACAAGATTACACAACAACACCTAACCAAGGGGTATAACAACTATACGACATAACGACAACTCAACCAGAATTGCAACAAAAATAAGCTTTGACTACAAAAACCATTACACTAAGATCCTAATACAGGCAATCTTTTCTTTAAACAACCAAAAGCACAAAATACTTGCAATTACAGATATTCCAGAGAATTAGAAAATACAACTATATTAATAAAAGAAATTCAAAGTTGTCATTTGTCCAATAAGGCTAAATTTAACCACATCAAAATTAATTCCTTAACATATATTGAAGAAAAATTTACAAATACCCCCAATTAAATGATTTCAATAACATAAATTAAATTTCAAATTATATATATATATATTCTTCAAATATATACCTGATAAATATATCATATTTAAAATATATATATAATAAAATGAAAATTCAATATTGCAACAAAATAAATTTAATACCCAATTAATTGAAATAACTAACTACATAATAATGTAATTATTTGTAATTTATTATTTTTTCTATATAAAAAAATAATAATAAAAAAAAACTTTTTTTTAAAAAACAAATATTAATTAAATTATTTAATAATAAAGAAAATAAAAAAATAAAAAGGAGGCTGAGCAGTGGGGCCCATAGCCCCCACCGCCTCATACCTGGGTTAGCAGTGCTACTGTTAACCCATGAATGGGGAGAGCAACAAGCTGCCCTTGGGGGTGCATGGTTGGGTTGAGCCCAGCTCCCTGCCACGCACCCTCAAAAACCATTTTAAAAAAAAAAAATTTAAGTTAATTTTTTTAAAAAAAACTTTTCAAAGATTTTGAAATCTCAAATTTTTAACAAAATATAAACAGAGATATTAAAATATTAATTTTCCCACTCTGAGACAACAGAGTCTTAAAAAACACAATAATATAATTTTTTTTATAAAATGAATAAAAAATTAAAGCATACAAAAATATTTACTGGTAAAGAAATTTATCAGAAAACTCAATCTCTGAGACAAAACAGAGATTGTGAAAAGCATAAAAAACTAGACAATTTCTTTCACAAACTCAAATTGGCTGGAAACTAAATAAATTGAAATTCTCAATAAACCTCATAACAACTAAATTCAATACCACTACAATCATTTAATCAATTTTTTTCACAACATCCAGGGAAAGAAATATGGATTTTTTAAAACAAACAAGGTAGAGCCTATCGAACCTGTGGAGCTTTCCGGGAAGAAATTTGTTGGAGAGCTTCAATCCTGCAAGAGATTTCCAAACCAAAACCAAAACCTTCTTCCCAAACAATCTCCGAAATTTTTCTTCCAAAAATTATGCATCCCTCTTTCAAAGCACTCATAGGGATAAATAGAAAAATATTTTAACCTAAACTTTTAGGTTGAAATATTTTTCTCATTCAAAAACATTTAAATAATAAAATTCACTTTTCTAAATTTCCTTCAAAAAGGTAAATGGGAATTTCTTTTTTTCACTTTATTTATTTTATTTTTCTACTTGATTTAAATATAGTTACTTTTCCAATATAAAGCAATTACTAATTTAAATCTAATAACTTCACTCAATTAACTAAGTCCATAACACAAAGGAAAGGATGAACAACTAACAAGACTCACATGGTAAAGGACAAACAACTAACAACACTCACATGAGTAGACTGAGGGTAAGAATTAGGGTCAACTATCTCCTCCATTCCCATCAGACATATAAAGCATGCTCAGACCTATGAAGCCAGGTGGAGATGATACCCCGTACCTACCTGGTACTTGTACCTACAATATCCTGCATCATCAAACCACACATGCATATATACAAGTTCGATTGAGAAGGAGTACTACAGTAAGTGTAGATTTCAAATAGATTTTAGGTAGAATGTGGTTTAGGATTAGAGTTGAATTTTCTTTAGAGTAAACGTTACGGTTCAATTAGGTTTTCATTTATTACTATGGTGATATGGTTTAGATTTAGTGTTTTTTCATTAAGAGATAGGTTTGTGAAATTTGGTGTAGTCTTAAAATGAAGGTTTGATTTGGTTTATGATTTTGTTTTAATTTGGTTTAAGGTTAGGCTTTACATTTGATAAGTGTTAGGGTTAGGATTTGATTTGTTTTAGTGTGGGCTTAGTGTTAGGTTTTAATTTTGTTTTATTTTTGTTTTGTTTTGTTGAAGGTTACACTACAAGTTACAATTCATTTGTTTTAGTATTATATTGTGTTTGAATACATTTTTATTGTTTAATTAGGATAAGGGTTATTTCAATTCAATGTGGTTTAGTGTTAAAATTAAGGCTTGATTTGGTTTAAATTTGGTTTTAGGGTTAGGCTTTACATTTGATAAGTGTTAGGGTTAGAGTTTGATTTGTTTTAGTGTGGGTTTAGTTTTAGGTTTTAATTTTGTTTTATTTTTGTTTTGTTGAAGGTTATGGTTAATTTTGATTTAAGGTTAGAGTCCAAGTTACAATTCAATTTGTTTTAGTATTATATTATGGTTGAATATATGTTTATTGTTGTTTAATTAGGATACTGGTTATTTCAATTCAATGTGGTTTAGTGTTTATTTAAGATAGACTTCCATTAGGTTTATTGTTTATTTAAGAATATGGTTCAATCTAGTTTTTAATTAGAATAAGGGTTAGGATTTAATTTTGTTTATGGTTATGTTTAATATTCAATTTTCTCTCAATTCAATGTGTTTTAGTGTTCATTTAAGAATTATGGTTCATTTAAGATATCCAATTTGCTGAGTACAAAAATGATAATGCCCACAGATGGACTTGTCACCAAAACAGTGCTTGTATAAACCACCACATGCACAAAATAGTGCTTTTATAAACCATTCCTTGAAAAGAATAAACCAGATTTAGGAAACAATTTGATCTTATTGATCCACATGTAGTATTTATACAGTTGGTTTATAAAACTCTTAAAGTAGTTAAAACTAATCAACCTAATACTCCATAAACTAATACTCTAATTAATTAAAGTAATTCAATCAATTTAAATCAAATTTAATTGAATGATGTGGCTCTCTTTCCTTTTGTTATATTATATAATGACAGCATGTATTACAATGTTGCCATGATTGATTTATATTTGTATCTATTTAAAAATGGTTATCACCTCTCCCCATATCATTTTATTGGGAAGGTTTCTTAGTCACCAAACAGTTAATGGAATTTTTCAAAGTTCAGCCTCTTTCATGTAGTCTAGCTCCAGACTTGTCCATCTCAACATCATCTTTCTGATCATCATCAGTAAATTGTGTGCTACTTTAATAAATGGACTACAGAACCTCTATGAAATAAGATGGAATAAACTCGTATCTTCTTTGATTAAATCTGCATCTTTCAACCAAAAAAAAGAAAGATTAATTGATCTAGACAATTTTTCATCTTAAAAACGATATCTATCATTTATATTGAACAAATAAAAGTTTATACCTAAATTGGGCGAAGCATGAGTAGCGGGGATAATATGGAGAGTTGACGGCTGGCCAAGGATGCGTTTCCAGGTGCTGGATTGTGAAAGGGAGATTTTTTTAAATCATTTTATAGGGCACAAAAAATGATTTAAAAAATAGGGCACGATGAAATAGAATTAAGGTTGTTTCAATAATGATTTTAAGCTATGTTAACTATTTTGTTTCTTCTAAGCCAGTGGAAACGATGGTGGGGGTGCGTGAGATATGAAATGAATTGAAGAAAGCAGGAAGGCTTTGGAAAAACCGTGCAACCCATCCATCCCGCATGAAGCAGATTAAGGCAAGCGGAGTGGCACGGGATAGCGGTGGAGGGGAATGGCTTTACCTCCACCTCGCATGATTTTGGAGGCGAGGAACACTCCGAAGGTAAAATTTTGGGAGGCAGGAAGCATTCTCCGGTAACACTGTAATGCAGGTGGGAGCTGGAGAATATGACCCATGAAGCAGAATACATCACTACTTCTCATGTTTAGCGCCTAGTTTGTATAATTGGGAAAGCTATCATTGTGAGTCTTCTCGCAGCATAGTAATGTGCTTGGAGTAGATCACGGTTATTTATAGTGCTTGGCCAGCATCTATTTGATGCCCACTTATCATCCACAGGGGTAAAGTTATCAGTGTGGATTTCAAAGTGTGAAAGGAATAAGGGTATTAACCTCATGCAAAAGGTAATCGCCATCGACAGTGGGCCATTCTGTATATATTTTCAACGCCTATGTTTGAAAGGACAGTGCCTTGGAGAAGGCTTTGAAATACAATGCATGTCCATGTGCTGTGCCCATCTGCAGTAGTCATTTCAAACAGCATACCATGCATTTAGCAAAAGGACAAGTAAAACGTGAATACTATTATTTTCATTAATTTAATTTAATACACCATAATAATTTAAAACATTAAATTTAAAACAAAGTAACAGCTAATCAAAATAACGGTTATTCCACGGCAATATAGCTGCCATATCAGATTTATGAGGGAATCTGGATAACAAAATGGTAACTGTTTGTTGTGTTGGTTAATTCAAATTACAACTTAACTGTGTACACATAGGAGTTCGAAGATTAATTTGCCAAACTGCGTCATATCCACCCGGCGTTATATCTTTAGTGGAATTAAAAGCCACAAATTAATGGTGAAGTTTTTAATTATCAACTCCAAAAGGAGGAAACAGATCTCACCCAAACGATGATAGTGCTACCGGTGCTTTGACTTTTCAAAAGTTTACACGGACTTTCATTCCTCTTCTGGGTGCCACTGTAGGGTTACGCATCTCGGCGTAATAACCTGTCCATAAATTGCAGAATGCCATGAAAAAAGGGTGATTGGTAATGATACATACCAAAAAGTTAAAAACTCATTGGTTAAGACGTTTTGTGGATGCATCATGAGGGCAGGCTTGTTTCTCTGAGAGTAGAATCAGGAGAACGCACCCACATGCAAAGGAAAATCTCAATTCAGCCCTGATCACAATTGTACACCTAAATTACACCTTAGCCACATATGAAAACACTTTGGAGGAAGATGAACCGAGCTAGCAAATGTACTTTAATGGGCACAAGTATTGAACCTTTTGTACCTGAACTTTTGCCTGCTTCTAAACATGACTGGTCATCAGAAAAGAGTATTCAGAAAAAATCATGTGCAGCCATTCCGTCTGCAGATAGCCATGGAACATTGAATTCCTCTGCACCTAATGATATGGTCTTGCAGATTTGGACATAGTATGTATGTTGTGTGGAGATTGTAATTTTGTCTTTTTCAAGTCTTTTGTGTTGTAATTGATGTGGTTGGTGATTGCATTTTTTATTTTTTTTTGGCAATCTAGCTAGCTATCAAGATTGGTCTGAGAATGTCTCCGCATTTGTCCACATCGATATTTTATGGGTTACTTCTTGCAGGACATGTTTTTAATGTTTGTTTTGTGTCTCAGTTCAAGTTTCAATTGTTGATATTGTCTGCAAGAGTTGATAATAATGATTTGCTCATGATCATGTATTCTAGCTCTTTGGAATGAAGTGATTCATATCAGTTGTGTTGTACTAACATTTTTTGGATGTGACATTGAGAAATAAATACTTCGTAATTTTGTTGGATGTTCACGAAATGTCCTTGCATGATCTACATGATGCTAGATAATCTATTTGGTGTTGAATTGTGACTGGTATTTGTGTTTCAACGCAATTGTTGTTGTTTAGCTGACTGTT
>NC_081412.1:639286653-639311653 GCF_030272615.1 Cryptomeria japonica
AATGAAGGACAAACTTTATGTCACAACTAATGGTCAAAATATTTGATTGTAATGCAAAATTTATAGCCCGCCCATAAACATGGACAATGCCATGAGAAAATGTTGACCGGGAATGATACTTACCAAAATGTTAAAAATTCATTGGTTGAGATGTTTTGTGGATGCGTCATCGTTGAAGGCTTGTTCCTTGGAGAGTAGAATCAGGAGAACGTATCCACATGCAAAGGAAAATCTCAATTCAGCCCTGATCAGAAGTGTACAACTAAATCACACCTCAGCCACATATGTAAACACTCTGGAGGAAGATGGACCGAGCTAGCGAAATTACTTTAATGGGCACAAGTATTGAACCTGTTGTACCTTTACCTGCTTCTAAACGTGACTGATCATCGGAACTGAGTATTCAGAAACAGTCATGTGCAGCCATTCCATCTGCACATAGCCATGGAACATCAAAACCAAAGAAATGTAAGTAAAAGAAAGAAATCTAAATTGTTGATCCAATAAAAACACATCAACCACTCTTCTTCGAAGTAAAAACTTCAGCTTATCATGAAGTTTCCAAATATTATTTTGATTTATTAAACAAGGGTCACAAGAACCATCACAAAAGAGTAAGTCAAACAGGCGTGGCCATGTATAATTGTTGATCCAACAAAAACACATCAACCACTCCCCTTCAAAGTAAAAACTTCAGCCTATCATGAAGTTTCCAAATATTATTTTGATTTATTAAACGAGGGTCAAAAGAACAATCACAAAAGAGTAAGTCAAACAGGCCTGGCCATGTATAATTGTTGATTCAACAAAGACACATCAACCACTCCCCTTTGAAGTAAAAAATTCAGCTTATCATGAAGTTTCCAAATATTATTTTAATTTATTAAACGGGTCAGAAGAACCATCACAAAAGAGTAAGTCAAACGGGCCTGGCCATGTATTTTCATATAGACTTATATCTAATTTTTCTTAACAAACAGTTTTAAATGTTTTATGTAAAATTCATTTATCTTAATAAAAAAAAATAGTTCTAAATGTTTCATTACTTACAAATCCAAATCCAGGGCTACTTGTGAATATCATCTTGTGGACTCAATGCAGGAACAAAAATTAAAGAGAAATTTGAAGCCCATTTGTGAGCATGATTAGGAGTTTTTGGCTTTTTAGTTTTTCTTAAGTTAAATGGGTTTAAGATGTTTTAACATTAGTGTTTATAGGGAAACATGGCACTACAAATGATATAAATTCTATTATTTATAAATGATATCTACATTTAGAGACATGATTGCCTTGATTTTAAGGGCATGTAATAAAACTCATAACTATCTAGCTTGTAGTGTTAAGTTTTAAACTTAGTTCCTAAAAGATTATTTTTCTTTGTTTTATTAAAACTCGAGAAGTAATTTATACAAGACCAAAGCTATTTTTTTTTCCTAGACACTAACCAGAGTAATTTGTCTCTTTTATTGCCATCCTTGAGTTCTCGATGATGATTGGACTCCTCAGCATATCTTGATAAGAAAATACTTTATTTCTTTATAATGTATGTATCGTGATGTTTGAATTTACAAGTCTCTTCTAAATTGTAGATGTGCAATTGAACATTTTAATGATGTAATTGTAGGTGGCTATGATAAGAAAAGCATGCTGCTAGAGCTTATTATCTGGCAGCTCTCAAGTATTGGGGTACATCAGCTGAAATAAACTTTCTGGTATGAATTTCTATTACTTTGGTTCTACAATTGCATTTTGGATGAATTTTGGAAATTATCCGGAATTGAAAAATGGATCCAAGGTCGTTTCTAGTCAAAATATGAAAAATGGATGAATTTTGGAAATTACTAGGTGTCCCTCGCCCGAAAATGATTAAAATATTTCATCCTAGGTATGTTCATGAGGAATAAAAATATTTCATTCTAGGTATCTTCATGAGGAATAAATGATGATATATTTCATCCTACGTATCTTCATGAGGAATAAATGATTATATGGTAATTTTTCTCAAGCCTGAGCATTAAATTTAAAATATTTAAATTATTTTTCAAATAAATAATTTAATATTTGAGGTCATTTAAGGAGATATGAGTCGTCTAAACATGTCTTTTCCATTCCTCCTCTATTTTGCCTCCATGGTTGGTGGTTTTTGAGGTCAAGGTCATTGTATTTTTAAGAAATGATTAAAAATGTTCTGTAGCATTTTTAACCCATTTTCATAACCTCAAGAGGACTTTAAAAAAAAGGGTTAATTATTCTCTAGAACAGAGCATTCCTAACCTTATTTGCTAACCTTTGTGGGTTCGCTTTGTCAAGAAGGGTAGAAATGCTCTATTCTAGAGCATTCTTAACCCCCTCAATAAGAGTTAACAAAAAAATGCTTCAAACAACAGGTTATGAACATTCATCAATGAATTGAAGATAAAGTGGTTTCACCATATGTTGAAGTTGCAACTGCTCTGGAGATATGAAAGCAAATTATGGGAGCCTCTGAAAGAGATTTCATCTCACGGTTGCAATAATGGCAAAACAGACATAATGTATTTTTTTAATAGACTTTAGAAACTTTGAAGTGATTGCATTTGGCAAGGGTAATGAAATCCTTTGCAACCTTTAGCCACATCATCCCAGCCTGTACAAAATGGGAACTTTGGAACAGACATTGATATTCATCACAGCATAAAGGATAGTAAGATTTTATCATATCTGATACTGGCAACTGCTATTGTAGATGTATGCAAGATGTGGAGGCATCGACAAGGCATTTGAACTATCTGACAAAATGTCTCAAAGAGATAGAAACCCATGGAATAGAATGACAGGTTTGTTGAAAAGCTTTTAAAAAATTTAAAGCAGATGCAATTGGCAAATATAAAGCCAAATTCTCCCACGCCTTTGCTAACTCCTTGCCTACACAAAATGGGAGCTTCAAACTAGGTTAGGGACACATCGGTTTTTGTTAGACATTGGAGTTAGAAACGCATGCAAACCATGGAAACAAAACTACACCGCGAGCTACACTGATAGACATCACTACAGATAGTGGAAGCTTAGACACGGCAAGTGAATTGTTTGACAGAATGCCTTAAAGAAATGTCACCTCATCATGGCAAGCAAGGATTGCGGAATGAACACAAAATAGACTTCACAAGGAATCTCTCCACTATCCTTCACGGTCCTATGTCGGCCAACACTATGTTATCGATTTGAAACTCCATTGTCATTTGAAATGCAGAGACTAAGACAGTAAAGGAAGCAGTGACTGATGAATTTGACTTGGAGAAATTTAGAATATAGAGATAACGGATCCATAAAGTTGATAGAACTTATTGTTTAGATGCTTAATACCCGTGCCTTGCTTAATCCATTGAGAAGTATGATCATGGGAGATGATATGGTAATGGCTTTTCATTTATGCCAATGTAAGTGTCACACAGTGTCCCAGTTGGTAAGAGACTAGGGATGTACATATTGCATGTATGACGATAAGATTTTTCTACAACACCCATTGAGTCATTGAGTAAGGGAGGAAGTAACCACTATGTAAGGCTTGCAGAGTAGAGTCGTGGGGATCGTCCATAAAAGGAGAGAAGTGCCTTTTGAGATTTGATACCCACCCACATTGATAACTATGCTGTGAAGCTCGACAAAGGTGTTGTGTCTCATCCATACGATACACATGAACTATTTTGCTTACGTAGAATGTGGAGGCATAGACAATGCGTTTTAACTATTTGACAGAATGCCTCAATGAACTATTATCCCAGGGAATGATATATATGATTGCAATATGTGCTTCAAATAGGTTTCACAAGGAAGTTATTATAATATTTGATGTAATGAAGCACTATTGAATCGGTTGGTTGATGAAGGTTATGTAGATCACCTTACATCTATTGTTGACCAATAAATGCCCATGTCCATCTTTAAGGAACCCGATACATTTGGAACTGTGGTAATAACTCCTTGAAGGAGATGTCATCCCATGAAATGAAATGATTGCAAGATTAACAGAAAATGGATTTGAGTACTTTAAAAAAAAACAAGGGTACAAATGGATACTAAACTGGAGGAGTTGTTTTGGTGTCTTAGGTACTAATGCCAGTCTGACACATGAATCCATTATTGGGAAAGAATTTGACATCTCAATTTCATATGATAACAATAGTGCTTGAGGTAATGAGAATTCAGAGAATATGGCCGCCATCCAATAGTGGTTCGCAGTGTTGAAGAATAGTTGGTTGCTTTTCTAAATATGCACATCTGAAATATGGTAGATAAAAAAAAATGTTCAAGGACAAAAGAGAAGCTTCACCAATTTGATGGGTTACTCATCCAAAGCAGCTATTAAAATCTTTCACATTTGGAATGTTTCTTCTTGAAGGCCAACATGTTACAAAACATGTGATCAATAGATTAGAAGAAGTCAAAGTACTCATTGTGACAAAATTGATTATTTGTCTATATCAAAAGATACAGCCCTCTAGTTATCCTAAGTAAAAGTGATTTTTGTCACATTTTCTAACTAAAGGCTAGAATTTTGACTCTTTTTGTGTGAAAGTGAGGAGGTTTCTAACTAATCCCATTTTGCATAAAAACCTCAAAATACAAAGGTAGTTGATAAGTTATTAAATAGTAGTTACAAATTAATTCTCCAAGAAAATCCTAATGAGGTACTAATTTCTCCTATGTTGAATTAGTAATCCCTTCATGGTATCTTGATTGGCATGTGTAAGTGCAACCTATCTCTTATTGTGTGTCGAGGGTTATTGTACTGCTTTCATCATCATACCTATTTGGTGGTAACCTCTTTTGTAATTGTTATCATTTATGGAATCCTACTTGGTATTCGTATGTCTTCTAGTAGGGTTTCTGTTATTAATCTTGTTTAAGTTCTATGTTTTCTCCTTTATGTACTTTCAGGTTAAAAGTACACAAAAATCCTAAATACCCCTATCATACGAAGGAGCTGCTGTACTTTCAGGTTAAAAGTACACAAAAATCCTAAATACCCCTATCATACAAAGGAGCTGCTCCTCTCAAACGCAGAGGAAGATTGTGGGTTTACTCCAATCTTTCCAACTGTTGGAACGTTTGTCACTGCTCATCGGACCAACAAGATCAGTTTCAGATAAACGACTGCAATGACAAAGTGACAAATCTGTTTACCAACAGTACGAAACTATATATAAAACTATATCCGAACCCCAATACTTGAGAGCTGCCCTCTTCCTACAGTGAACAGTCCAATTATAAATCTGAAAAAAATACTATGAATTCTAATTATATACCACCTGTGTAACAAACTGATAAAAGTATCTCCTTACCAAGATATACTGGTGAATCCAATCATTATCCAAAATTCATGGATCACAATAAAACAATTAAATTCTAATAATATACCACCTGTATAACAAACAGATAAAAGTATAAACTTACCGAGATATACTGGTGAATCCAATCATTGGATCACAATAAAACAATTAAATCTCTTTAATTAGTATCAAAATGAGAATTAACCTATTTGTTCAATAGCTGCTATTAAAAAAAAATGTTGTTTGTATCCTCAAATGAAGACTATAAAAAATAATGTATGGGAGACCTATTTCTGTACATAACACCTAGTTATGAGATTCTTACACATTCCTGAAAAGAAGACTACCAAAGAAATCTCAGAGGTTTCATTCCATAGCACTGAACATACAATAAGAACCTACACAACTTACTGTATTTTGACAGGCACTAGATCCAATTTATAGCTGTAGAAATAAAGCTGTTCAATTGATAACTAATTACATTATAAATTGATAAAACTAACCTTATTTACCCTTACGGTTCCCTGTCTCTTTGCATTTGTCCCACAGATGGACTTGATATCTCGATGCCTACATAGAGTCCCACATAATCTTACTTAAAACTAGACCTTTATTTGGAATATATAAATATACATGTAGAAAAATATATATGAATATACCTAGGAACTCCACGGTATACTGAATTGTGGCGGAAAAAACTGAAGGGCAGGTCTTTGAGATCCATCAAGCTCTTCTCTCGTAATATTCTGCAAATGGACATGAATTTAACATTAGAATCCATGATATATTGACTGAAAATAAGTTCGGTACATACAAATTGTAAATATAATACGAGATTATATTTTGTGTTTCCATCACTGTTATCTTTATCTTATTTATATTAAAATATAAAAAAAAATCATTAGATCTCATGACTGTTAGAAATAAGTGACTGTCAGAAATAAGCCACATCCAAATTAATTAAAGAAATTCTTTTGATGTGTAAATTAAACTTTCTTATATGTAAACTTAAGGAATCTTGAATCATGATGGTTTCAGTTTCAAATATAAAGAAAATTTGAGGAGTCTCAGCTATCATAAGGTACTTTAAAAGTTCTTTTAGATAATTACTCTGATCTGAATAACTGATTGTGATCTGAATAACTATTATGATGAGACAAGCTGTCAACATATTTTGATATAATTCAATGTTCTAAAAAATCATTTTATGGTACTACTTGTAAAAGTTTTTTTAAATGAAATATAAGTATAATTTTTCATATAAGCATCAATATGTAAAATAGGACAAATGTTAAATGCAAAAATGTTCACATTAACATTTGAAACCTAGCCTAGTCCATCACCTATATCTGAAAATAGAAATATTATTGAAACGAATATAAATGACATTTGAAATATCTAGCGAACAAAATTAACATCATCATAAATAAATAATATATAACAGATACGATAGATAATGTTAAAAACAATTCAACAAAGTCAGTATTATAAAATCATTTTTAAATACAAAAACTTTTATGGGTTATGTAGATCAGAAATATTTTTATTAGATTAACTAGGCAAGGGCCCCAATTAATTATAGATCCAAATAGTAAACCATCAATCTAAAATCAAAACAAAGGTTTGGAGATCAAGCTCACCACCCAAGTGAATGGAGAGTTTATAAATTGCTCTTAAAACAACTACTACTATCAAAATTCACAGGCAACAACCTAGAAATGGTTAACAACAAAAAACAAAACATAACAAGAATAAGGGGACAATAAGAAATGTAAGCCCATCCATATAGCATCACCTCCAGTTCCACTTCCAAATCACAATGTTCTAAGACAGATCTAAAACTAAATCTACATGAAACAATATTTAAAAAATCATTTTTCTTTAAGATTTGAGATTTAGTATCTTTCAAAGCAATATTGTTTCACTGCAACTAAAACTCTTCAGAAAAGAACATTCAAGATTAGTACCTTTCAGAAAAATAATATTTTAGTCCAATCACAAATTTAGCACCTTTCAAAGAAATAACTTTTCTCTACAACTCTTCAGATAACACATTCAACTTAAATACCTTTCAAAGCAATGATGTTTTACTATAGCTCTTTAGAAAAATAACCCTACCAGATCTAGGGTAATCATACTTATTAGAAATATATGCTTAACCTTCTCTCTCCATCTGTTCAAAACAATAAAAGTGTAATGTCTTTTTAGGGTAGAATGTGGGTAAATTATAACTTGTGGTTAATTTTAGGATAGATTGGAGTTATACGATGTACAATCTTCAAAACCATGTTATATTATCGAGATTATATAGAAGGTATACAATCTCTTCTCTTTAATAGTAGAGTTATGTTTTAATTGAGATGCGCAATCGTCAAAATCTTCTTATCTAATTAGGAATGTGTATAATATAATGACACATTATTAGTGTGGGTAAAGTATAACTTTGGTTAATTTTAGGATAGATTGGAGTTGTACAATGCCCTCTTTATAATAGTAGAGATGTATATAAATCTAGATATATGTGAATAATAATGATGCATATTGGTTTAGGTAAAATCTAACGTGTAGATTTTTTTTTAAATATACTTTTCTCCATTAAAAATGTATCTATAAACTTTATTAAATATATTAGTCAAACTTAATTTTACATCAACACATTATAATGTATAACAAAAAATGGTGTATGCCTATCTATCAATCTATCTATCTTCTTTACCCAAATAATTGATTGACTATTCTTTTAAAATATTCTTTTAATGCACATGGAGTATTCTATATATTTGAATGACCCTTTGGCATGTCAATTTTAGTTATATTTGTATTGTGTATTTAATTTTTATTACTATTTTAGTTATAGTATTTAATTTATTTATTCTATTAAATTATTTATTTCACAAATTATAAATGCCCAACACAATAGCTTTCAAGCCTTGGAAGAAAAAGTTGGGGCTACTAAAAAGAGGATGGAAGGGGTTGAGAAGACTCTCAAAAAGATTGGGGAGCATAGTCACAAGATAAAGAGACAGGTCCTTGAAAAAGAACTTGCACAAGCACTATAAAGAAGCAAACCCAAAGAAAGGATATTGAAAAGATCAAGCGACTGCTGAGAACATGGAGCAAATGGAGCTGGAAGCTACCTAGTTGCTAAATAACTTTACCTAGTCTTGGCTTTTCTTTTCTGTTTCTTGTGTTGTCTTGTCTTTAGTTCTTGTGTGTTGTGTCTTTTCGTTGTTGGCTTTTTGTTATCCGAAAATCTGTCTTTTCTATGTCTTGTAGTCTCTAGCTTTTGTGGTGCTCTCTAATGGCTATCTTTTGATCTAATGTTGTAAGAGGTTTAAGGGGCCCTTCAAAACTTGTTTTCCCCTAATCAAAAAATGTGTATGTTAATCTAAATTTTCACTCTATTTGCTTCTATTTTAGGGGATAACATATTGATAAATATATCACTGTACTCATACTAATCTAGAGTTGGATTCATTATTCAATCATTCATTTTTGTATTTTAAACATATTATCTTATGTTTAATGCTATCTCATTCACATCTATACATTTTTTGATATATAATAAATATTATATTCAATATTGGCCCTCATGTTTAAAAATTATTTATTGGATTTAAAGAAAAATAAGAGCAAGCAATGGAATAATAATCCAACAAGTTAGTTGATTGAGATAATGTTACCAAGAATGAAGATAAGCTTCAGTTGAGAAATCACCAAATGTGAGATGAGACACAAGAGCTTTTGGAAGGGGATAAAGAAAAGAATAAACCCCTTATGAGCTATGAATGGAAAGAAATAGCCTAGCCATATAAGAGAGAGAAATATTAAGTAAGTAGCTTATTACAATAACCTATCAGGAATTAGAGAAGCATCTCTTAAATAGAGATGGAGAGAAGAGTTTATTCCTTAATAAAGACATTAAAAGAAAATGAGTCATCAACACATGTGTCAATGACACAAAATGACAAAAGACATGTAGGGATTCCAAAGGAATATTTTAACATAATACAAATAAATATTTAACTTTTACCAAATAAAGATTAATAACTTAATGCGGGGAGTATTCTAACACCCCCATTAAGTTTTACTCCGGAAGTTTACATCAAACCTTTAAATGAGTTGTAAACCAATATTTTTACATTGAATTTTGATACTTTCTTTACAAAGTAGCTTGGTGAGAATATCAACAACTTGATCTTCTCTTAATAGTTATTAATAATATAAGTAGTACTAGCCATAGCTTTACGCCAAAATTTATAGTTTATATTTTTAGCATGTAACAAACATCTAGATATTTTAACAATAGTTCCTGATATTATTGGTAATTACTAGTTAGTTTATGCTAATATTTTTGGTTGATTAAGGGGGCTCTTTCCTATGCTTTGATTGGTGTACAACTTCGATTTGTTTCTAGGTTGTTAGTTGTTTTAGCTGGTTAACACTTTGAGCTACTTTTTTGTATTTGGGATCAATCCCCTCTCCCTATTTAATCAATTAGAAATAATCTTCATATCAATCCCATGATGAATTAATGCATATCTTTAGACATGGATATTTGATACTCTTGTTAAATTATTATAAAAAAATAACTATTCTAACATTTAATCCTTATAAACAAGAGATATCAAGCATCGCCCTATTCTATTTAGTATGATGATCACCTAGAAGACTATTTTGTACTAATTTAGTTGTATTTGTAATGTCGCTAATTATCACTAGGACAATTTACACCTCAAGTTTATACCCGTATTTTAGTGTGTCCCATTCTCATCACCATTCTAGGTCCGTTTGTACCTATTCTCCATCATTGAATCCATGAAAAACCTTTTTTTGTGTCCTAGCATGGTATATCCATCTCATTTTATCTTTGTTTGAGCCCTAATTATAGAGGCACCAGGGCGTGGAGCACCCTGTTCTAGACAATGGAACCCCAAAATGCCCTAGTCCCTCTTAATTTGACCTTAATTTTAAATGAGGTAGGTGTTATACCTCCCTATTAAGCTTTGACCCTCGTGGCTCTGCATGGTCATTGGAGTTATGCCTAATTAGTAAATTACCTAGAAATACCCTATATAAAAGAATTAATCAATTAATTTTAACCTATTTCTCAATCTACATTCAACTTAAAGCATTCTTTTATCAATGAAGCATTGATAATTACACATTTTTAGAGACCTTATTCTTCATTGAACAATTGTGGGACAAAATTACATCATTCCTATGCAAGCATGTGTGTGATTAGGGTTTTGTCATGTTTTTGATATATCATACAACATATGTGATTACATTCAAAGAGAAAATAATCATCATCAATAATTTCTGATCTAAGGTACATATCTATTGAGTATTTATTTCATCATTTGCATTTATTCATTCAAGGTTAATTCCTAAACTAAGGTTTGACTTAGGCAAACCACTATTCCCAACAATTTCCCCTTTCTTCTTGTTTGTAGGAAATAGGTACAAACCTAGATTTGAGAGGATCCACAGGATTCATAGAGACAAATAGGTTCACCTTTTGAAAATGAGAAATTTAGAGGACCATGGCGAAATGATACAACCTGGTCCAAAAAAATTAGGCACAAGTTCTAGGAACAAATCCAAAACATATTATTTTTTCTCAAATCAATGTTGGTGACTCTGTACAATGACTATAGCTCGCTATTTATACTCAATTCCTTCAATAATCACCTATTTTACCCTAATTTCATCATTTTCACAATTCAACTTAGAAAGACACAACAAAACCCTAACCCTAGAGGAACCTAATAAAATATTCAGACCTTTTCCCTAGAGGGATTAAGCCTAGATCTATGAGGTCCAACTCTCTTTCAATGTTATGGTTAATTAAGAAAAATAGTAGGTTTGTTATGTTAATTGTTGGAACCTTAATTTTCACCTTTAGAATATTCTATCGCTATAATTGTTGAATGTTTCGAACAATAAATTGCCAATAAACTCAGTATTAGAAAACCATGCCAAATCACTTAAAAGGTTACAACTAAATGTTATAAACTACACATTTCACCATTATTTTTAATATTTTCAACTAATATTATCGCTTTAATAGACATATATACTACCATGAGCTCCCATATCATGTCTAGACTAAAAGAAGGAAATATCTAGATTCCTCCATGGCACAATATTACATCACTACTAATGCTCCCACTAAACATGATCTATACATACTCATGTCATCATAATAAAATATCAAATAACAAAAAATCATCCATAAGTGCCCATGAAATCAAATAACTTAACTAAAACATCAAGAACACGATCTCTAAAATAAGATAATTGTTATAGGTTCCAACTAAATAACCACCAAAGACCTAAATTATTTTTTCATTAATTTCATAAGCATCTGAAAGCATTATATATGAATCACATGTAATCCATCAATATATCTCCCATCTCTCTTGTATATAGAAATAATGCAAAGAAGATTATTAATAGTCTTGAAAGAAAGCTACATATTAAATCTGGCTGCCTCTTGTATAATTTGATTCATTTTTTCCACTACACTATTATGTTGTGATGTCCTAGAAGCAGATAATTGTCTTCTAATACCATGTTTCTAAAAAAAATTGTTAAACTTATCAGAAATAAATTTTTCTCCTTTATCAAAACCTCAAACGCTTAATCCTTCTATCAACTTCATTTTCAACTCTTGCCTTAAATATTTTGAACTTCTCTAATGCTTCAGTTTTCTCTCTTAAAAATGCAGCCCGTGTCATTCTAGAATGATGATCAATTAAGAGAATTATATACCTCTAACCTTGTGTACTCCTTGTTCTAGTAGGACCACATATCACTACGTTAGTTGAACTAATCTTTAATTAAAATTGTCAAAGTTGATGTGGTACATCCTTTGATACCAAATCCAACTATCATTGGTTTGAGATAACAAAAAGTATCTTCTAGCTCCTTCTAGATTCAATACATGTTTCCACTAGTTTTTTTCCCTACTGCAATAACAATTTCGAATCTCTTCTAGATCTCACAACCACCATCCTAAAAAAAAACTTTGTAACCTTTTTTGCAAATTTGTTCAACATTTAGTAGATTATGATGCAAACTGTGCACATAGTAAAAATTACCTGTGTTATGTTTTCCATCCAAAGTAATAGACCAATTCCAACAATTTGTGATGTTTGATCATCTCCAAACCTAACATAACCTCCATCATATTTCTAAAGTTTAATAAACTTACTCTTATCACCAGTCATGTGATCTGAATATCCACTATCAGTCATCGATTTATTTCTATCTCTAGTATTTGTAGCCATAGTTTTAACATTCTCAACAAGCATAATGTTGGAAACATCAATCTTAGGTACATAATTTTCTATAAAAAACAAACAATCAACTTCTTCATAGTCTAATTCAACATTTGAGATACTAGCATCATCTGTAATATAATAGTCTTTCTTATTAAACTTCCCTTTATTTTCTTTGAATTTTTGTCTTGTTCCTTGTTCTGAACATCTAGTAGCCAAGTGACCTATCACCACCTCTAACCTATTAATTTTCCTTATCACCACATTCATTTGCCCAAAGAGCCATTTCAATAAATCATCTTTCCTTTACACATCATCGTGTAGGTGCTTTACAATTTTGTTGATGATCATTATTGATCTTGGGGGCTAGGTATTTGTAGAGGGGGGAGGGTTTGTAAGCGGAAATCTAGGGTTAACATCAGTGGTACGGGACCAATCTAAGCTCATAGTTTTAGAGGAGTCTAATTCACCAAAGAAAATAGAATCAAAACTTGAGTTGTCAATGATCTACGCACCCTTGTGAACCTCAATTTGGGATTCCACATCAAGCTCTTCTTTAGAGGTAGCAATGACTTTAAATATGGCCATGTGTACGGGGTTCTTTCTTGTGGTAATTTTAGAACCCAAATAAGACACTTCATCAGAGTTCGATGGGGTGATTATAACATTGACATATAAGTTGAGGTCTTAAGTGGACCCAATTTCAATAATGGGGATCCCACCCAAGAGTGTTAGGGAAAAATAGAAAGTATAAAGCCTACATATGAGACCCTGATGAAGGGGAGCTTTACCCTTAACACAATCCTTAGAAATAGATTGAGATAGAGAGGACAAGACCCAAAAATGAAACTTTATTCTTACCCTATGGCATAGGTGGTTCAACATAGGACAGAGCTGAAGGTGGAATCTCTTCTTTCTACCATCTAGAGTGAAATATTTCATGAGACAAAGGGCAGCCTCCTTCTAGATACCAAGAATATCTTCTCTATGGTAGCCACTTTGGACTCTAGAAACTCCTTCCTAGATTCATAGAAATAGTTGAAATCTTTCTTGTAACTCCTCTTGGGATTCTTGGGGAAGGAAACACCATCAAGGATCAAACTAGTCACTTTCACAATGGTCTCCTTAGAAACCACAAAGGCAATACTCTCAATCTTAACATCTCCATTATCCTAGGCTTGAGAAAAATCTATGGAATGTTTAGGATCATGTCCGTTCATCCCCTCCACATAGGAATCCAAATTGCCTTAAATCATCTTGCTTTATAGCTCACCATTTTTTTTGAATTCAAAGCATTCATCAAGTTCAAGCTGGCTGAATTCACCTCTCATTTCTTAGATAGAAGCCAAAATAAGAAAGTGACAGGTTTGATAGTAGCAATGAAAGGTACCAAAAAAATTAAATTATTGTTGCCTTATCTAGCAAGGAGAGAAGGAAATGATAGAAAGTACAAAAAGGGTAATCTTGGGATTAAACATCATTACTAGGTAAGGCGTTCAATATTATGGAACGATCCAAAATCAGAACTTTGTGCATGTGGGATCACACTTTCAAATTATTAATTATCATGCCAAGTTATGCCAACTTGTTGGCTACCTTATTTCCCTCACACTAAACATGGTAGAATTTAACATTATTGAGAGTAGGAAGGAGGGTGCAACACTTGTTAATGAGAGAAGCAGTCTTCTAGTCTATCTTGGCCACCTCATTAAGAATCTTAAAACTATTACCAAAGTCACCTTCAACAATGATTTTTCTTAAACGAGGCAACTAAAGGTAATCCTAGGTCGGTTGGTTGTGGGAGAGTTTCTTGTGATCATAATGGTAGGTTTGTTTTGGTGATGGCACTTCCACCGGGCACCCAAACAAAGACTTGTTTCAGTAATGGCACTCCCACTGAGCACCCAGACAAACTAATTCAACAATGCAAAAGTTTCTTACATTAGGTTAAACTTGGCTATTAGAGAAGGGCTAGTAAAAGTGTGGCTTGAGATAAACTCAGTTAACATCATCAGATGTGTGAGTAAACATACAAAGCCTAGTTGGATCAAGCACTAAATTTAGGAGTACCACATCATTAGTACAAAATTGGACGAATTCAAAATTTCCCACATTTAAAGGGGAGGTAACATGCCAACGGACCGCCAGGTGAACATTGGTGTGGATTATGTGGACATAAGGTGGTGGACAGGAAGGGAAACTTTCTCGATACAGTTGTGTGAACTAACTAGAAAGGATGCCAAATGTATTGGCCATTCATATCACATTAATGATGATAGATTTTCAAATGAGTAATGATCTTTTGTGGGATTTGAATTTGAATTTTAAAATCAGGGTTTCTAGAGATTTATTTTGTGTCTATTTTTTCATTATCTGGTTTGAGTTTGATGCTTACACCCAATTTTACAGAGGTAGACTACTTATGGGAGGTGACAAAAATAAATCAGAGCCTACTTCCTATGTGGAATGGGAAAAGAATAGGGAGTTGTGGACAAAGATTACTAATGGGGGCCTTGTGCCGTATCCCAAGAGGCTTCATGGCAATGACCCAAAAATGACAAAGAATTTTTTGAATGGTTGGAAGAAAGGTATCTTCACCGCTTTTGGAGCGAAATTTTGAATTCATGAAGCCTTTATTGTGGAGATAAATAGCTTGAAAAAGGATGGAATGAAGTTTTACAAAGAGAGGAAGATGGCGGAAGAAGCCGTTTTAGCCTTCTTCAAAAAACAAAGCAAGAGAAACAGGGTGTGAAATATGGTGGACAATGGTTATAACAGAAAGGACTTACAATCACTTTGGGTGGATGCGATTGAAGTGATAATGAGGTACATTACACTTGATGGCCACTATACCAATAGCTTCTCTTACCACTTTATGATATTGAATCATTTTAGGCATAACAAAAGAAATCCTTTACCTTTCTATTTGTTATATTCTCTTGAAAATAGTCTATCGAATCATGCCAAAAATAGTGACAACCCTATCTTGAATAAAGGGTTAATCATGCTCATCATGGAATATGTCAAAGATCATGGGGTTAAATCCTCCCCAGTTGTCAAAACCCTCAATTCTTCGACCAACCCTAATGTACAAATTATGTCTGACATGGAGATGGAGGAAGAGGGATCTGGTTTCCCTCTTAGTAGGAGGGCCGCCCTTAAAATATTACACCTTTCACTAGTAGCAGTAGAAGAAAAAAACACCCCAGATGGGCTACCAGTAAGTATAAAACCACTAACCCCAATTTACAAGGTTTTGGCCCACCGAGTACGAAAAACTCCAAATTAGGAAAATAAGGGAAGCCAGGAAAAAGGAGAAGGAAATAAATCTTGACATCCCCATTAACGTTGAACACAGGGAACATGGGGATACTAAAAAAGACTCTAATTTCAATACTCTCCTTAATAATTCTATTAAAATCAATGAAAATTTATTTCTTTGGGTCAGCAAGGAGATCAACATGTTGAATTAAGGAATTAACGGTAGTATTGACACCTTTACTAAGGCGCCCATGCCAAGCAAAAATGACAAACTTATCTGAATGATAGAGAAACTTTCAAAAGATGTTAAGATCACAAAAGTGGATAATGAAATAAGGATTGGTAAGTTGGAAATAAGATTGGAAGCTCTTAACGACAACCTGAGGAATATGGTTGATATTATTAGGGAAGCCAAGAATAATAGAGTTGAGGGTATCAAAAAGGTCAATGCAATGATTGCGGACCAAAGAGCCAAGTCTGTCACCAGTATCTCTCCCTCACACACTAAATAAAAAAAGAAAATCTAGGAGCCAAACTTGCAAGGTATGGGATCACAAGTCACTACTAGCCCCTATATGAGGATGAGGAGCAATAACTAGGAGAAGAGTAGCTCCAGGTTCATCATGGGAGAGATTGAGGAAATCAACAAGAGTATGATCCAAAAGAACTCAGAGCTAATACAATCTTTGGTTTAGTGGTTTCTTTAGTTTTTTCTATTTTTAGTTTTTGTGTTTTTTCTAAGTAAGAATGGCCCCTATTTTTATGTCTATTTTGCCATTGTCTTTGGACTGGTCAACGACTATTTAATTTTTTGTATTTTTCTTCGACTTTGGGTTTTGGGTCCTTGTAAAACTCACTTATCTTAATCAAAAACAATATTTTTTTCTTATACCCTTATCCCTAGTAGCAAGAAGCTCATGAAACACAATAGCCACCTTATCCACTTTGGAGGTTTGTACATCAATGTTTACCATGTAAGCAAGAATTAAACTACCACATGAATCTCTAATTATGCCACCCCTTTTCGCTCAGCCCACATTACCATGAAAATGGCCATGAGTTGAGAAAATGGGCCAACTATGAAAATACACCTACTTGAATATTACCCAAACAAATTTGAAGGCCTTGGTAAATAGATGAGAAACAAAAATATCAACGTCCTTGAAATCCTACTTACAAAATATAGGAGCACCCCCTATAGTCTACATTTAGCATTGGCTACTTGTCAAGAGATGGCCAAGATGTTCTCGCTTGATCAATAACCTATTCTATAGTTTCCCCCAACATGCACACATAATTCAACACACTTGTCTTATAGGGAAAAGATTTTAAATTCTCTCTAAATTTAAACTCTATATTCCCAAGATAGAGTCATCAACCTCACAATGTTAAATTTTGAAGATGCAAGATTGAGGAGCATTTAGTAGGCAGGTGTATCTTTACCGTTAAAATTTTGATGTCATAATTGAAGGTGGAGGTACTTTATAATATGTTCCTACACATGAGAGAAAATGAAATAAAATCCGTCCATTTATCTTGAAGATATGAATGCACCTTTCAAAAATGTCAAATGATGAAAACATCATATAACGAAAGGTAACTATCATGCTACTTAAAAAAGAAGTCCTGAAATTGGTGAAAGGCCACCAATGTGGCACTCCACTTGTGATTAAATGATACTCATATATGATAAAATTTTATACCCACAAAAAATGAAACACATTAGAAGAAAACATAGTTACTTAGCTGTAACTAAGTTTTCCTCTTCTTCCATGTGTAGCTCTTGTTTTAACTCCCTCAAAAAGGTATGAGATGACAAGTTCTGACTCCCTCAAACATGAGATATAAAAGGGAAAAGATAAATTCATTTCAATAGGAGGGATGAAGAAAGAAAGAAGGGAGAAAAGGAATTAAGTGTTAATGGGAAAAAGATATGGAAGTGACTCTTTCAAAGGGGTAGCAATGATGAAATTTTGTGACCATTTGAAAGGATGGTAATTGTGAAAGGTTGTGACTATTAAAAAGAGGTGTGACTCTCCCTCACATTGTAGGATATAAAGTGGAGAATTTTTCATTTGAGAAGGAAGGATCCATGGAATAGAAGAAAATATCTAAAGAATTAAAAATAGATTTAGGAAAAGACCTAAATTTGAGTTCTAAGAAAATCTAGAAGAATGATGTGAACAATTTTCAAAGAGATTAGAACATAAATACAAATCTACAAAAAATAATAAAGCAAGCAACGAAGGAAAGGAAGAAGAAATGTTAATTCAATAAATTGAGAATAAAACCTAATGGAATAGAACAGATTCATACATACACACACTCGCATTTGAGTATAGGTAGTAGATTAGATCGATATAAATAATAGATCTATGCATTTAAACAGAAAAACACATTGAATTGAATTTGTCCAAATTACCATAATAGACTGAAAATACATAACTTGCATTAATTATACAAATATATTGGGCAAGATTTAGTGTGCCCACAAAATGAGACATTACAAGTGGTATCAAAGAATGTTCCTGCCAACCTAAGGGAAATTGATTAATGTAGTTAAGTCAACGAGATTTAAGAGCTATTGAATGAAGAAAGGACAATAAGAAAATGGATCTTTATGGAGGATCCAATATAGTAATTATGGTGCCCTTACAACCTCAAGATGTATGGGACAAATTAAGAAAAAGTTTGAAGAATATTGGAGAAAGTTTATGACACATGAATGGGCATACAAGAGCAAAAGGGTTAGGGTTAGGCCCACTTTCTAGCTCAGAATGGATTAAGAGTAAAAGGATTGGGGTTATGCCAAATTTTTGACTCAAAATGGATTAGGTGCAGAAGGATTGGGGGTAGGCCCACATTTTGACTTGAAAAGGATTAGGAGCAAAAGGATTGAGGTTAGGCCTAGTTTTTAGCTTGGAATTGATTAGGGGAAGAAGGATTGGGGTTAGGCCCACTTTATCATTCGAAATAGATTAGGGGTAGAAAGATTCGGGTTAGGCCCACTTTATGGCTCAAAATAGATTAGGAGTAGGAAGGCTTGGGGTTATGCCTACTTTTTGGTTTGCAAGAAAAAGGATTGGGGTTACGCGCACTTTTTGGCTTAGAATGGATTAGGAGTATAAGGATTATGGTTAGGCCTACTTTTTGACTTAGATTAGATTGGAAGGAGAAGGATTGGGGTTAGGCCCACTTTCTAGTTAAAATGGAGAGATAGGGTTAAGCTCACTTTTTATCTCAAAATGGAAATATGTAGTTAGACCCACTTTTTGGTTCAAATAGAGAGATGAGGTTAGGCTCACTTTCTAGCTCAAAATGGAAAGATGAGTTTAGGCCCACGTTCTCGTTCAAATGGAAAGATGGTGTTAGGCCCACTTTTTGGCTCAAAATAAAGGAAGGAATCTAACAATAGGTGTTTTTGTTTGTATACTCTGTGTTTGCATATTCATGTATACATTGTGTTTTGATGTGTATGCTTTGTGTCTTCATATATTTATGTGTATACTTTGTGTTTCTATGTGTATGCTCCATGTGTCATAACCCTCTTTTTAGACCTTGTTATGCTTAATATTATTACTAATTTCATTATTATTATTAATTTTAAGAATAATATTTTTGATTAGGATAAACAAGTTTTTATGGGACCTGAAACTCCTTACAACAGGTTTTCAAGGGACCCGAAACCCTTAGATTTTTCTAGGATCTGAAACCCACAACAAACAACTACAAAGGACATATCAAAGATAAACAACAACAAAAAACTAACCTATCAATAGGGCTAAATCAATGAAATTTAGTTGAAACAGGAAGTGGCCAAAGCCAATAACTAGCACTAGGGTTTTATCAAGGCTCCCTTAACCTTCAACATTTTGGGTTTTGAAAGGGCTCCCAAAACCCACATAAGAAGGGATTCATAAGAAGGGATTTACAAGCTCCCAAAACCTGCAATAGAATCTTGAGGCCACAACCAAAGCCTGGTCCTAACCAAAAACAAAAACTGCCAGCATCCAGTCTGTTCTTGATATAAGTAAAAAGCATAGGGTTTTTTCTGGCTCCCTCAACCTTGATGAGAGTGGGTTTTACAAGGCTCCCACAACTTGAGACAATGTGTTTTTGAGAGGCTCTCATAACCTTGAACTTGAGAATGAATAGGTTTGTGAAAAGAAGCTCCTCCAAGATCACTACCTCCATAAGTGAGGAAGGGGAGTGACTAGTAATAAGATTATCCGTAGATCCCAAACAACCAAGAAACAGGGCATCATTAACATCCCCACAACACCTCCCAACCACAAACATAGCACCCAACTCCACCTCAATATGAGAAAGGTAATCTACATCACCATCCACTTCAAAAGGAAACACCAGAGAAATAAGAGGAATGTCATGCCCAAAATTTAGGGCAAAACACAACCGACAATTTTTTTTTTTAAACACATAATTACATGCATTCATTCACTTTAAAAAAAGTTGTGACAACTTAACATGTGGTTCTAACAATTTATTAATTGATATTAAATACTAACATAACAATTTACGATAGTTCCTAATATCAAGTGGGGCGAATAAAATTTATGAGGGAATATTAAATTCATTCCAAGTCTTTATCATTTCGTTTGCGAATATTAGAACATAGATTAAACCATTTCTCTTAACTAGACATTAACATAATTTACTTGGTCCTATATTAATTACATATCAATTTTCCTCCACCCTGTAATTACGTTCCTCCTTTATACTTAATTTACAAAGAAATTGGCTTCTATTAATTCAATACTAAAACCTATTTATTTACGTTAACATTATCAAATGGAACCATTACAATTAAAGTTCCAATCATCATTAAGCTGGTTAATTTACCTAATAAAAGTTCCCTCTTGGGTTAACAGGGTTCACAAGGTTTAGTCCACTTAGAGGGATTAGTCTTTACGCCCCTACACTATCCTCTTATATTAAATTATTTAATTACTTTATTTAATAATTCCATTTTCTTATGAAAATCCAATTAGATCTCCAAAATTAATTTACCGATTTCATCCAAATCTTTCATAAGATTGAACTCTAGAAACCTTTAAATTTTTTTTTTTACATCCTTTTAAAATATGCCCATTTGATTATCAAAAGCATATATAAGTTTATAAAACTATTTAGTCTAAAAATTTTCCCTTTTCATCCATATTTTCAAATTATATATATATATTTTTAATAAACAATTACCTCAAGGGCCATTTATACTTTCCTAATATAACTACATGCTTTCACAAAAAAAGAATGTTCTTTGTCTAAAATATACTTATTTCCATATAACTAAACTATCTATAAAAATAATATATATTAACCCTAATTTCTTTCTTTCTTTTTTTTTTTTAAATTTCTAAATCCTTTCAAATATTATTACCCTAGCCCTACCTGGGCTAGGGTTTTATACATATCTTTTTTATTTAAGAAATATTTGCAGGGCTGAATTTGCAACCCTGGGCGGCGCCCATGGTGGAAGGCGGAGACTGCATGTTGGAGGAGGAGAGTGGTGGTCCATCCCTGGCCAGCGTCGCTCACTGTGCGACCACATAGTGGCGGTGCCGAGGCACCGCTCATTGTGTGTTCACATAGTGGCGGTGCCGAGGCGCCGCTCACTGTGTGTTCACACAGTGGCGGTGCCGAGGCGTCGCTCACTGTGTGTTCACACAGTGGTGGTGCCCAGAGCGCCGCCCAATGTGTGCTCACACAGTGGCGGTGCCTTGGGCGCTGGCCACTGCATGATAGCACAGTGGGTTAGGGCCCGGCCCGTGCCCCTATTTCCTATATTATTTTTTTATTATTATTTTTTTTTTAAATGCAAATAAAATATTTATAAATAAATAAATATATATATATATATATATATATATATATATTTGTGTATATATGTTTATTCACGCAAAGGTATTTATATATATATATATTTTAAATCAGTCAGTTAGAATTTATTTAACTTTAAGAAACGTAGGCATTTATACATTTATACATGCAAATAATTTAGTTGTAGGTATGTTTATATTTATATAATTGTAATATTATTACATTCAGGGCAATCCCCTTTCCTGCAATTATCTATATATATATATATATCTTTTGAAAATAGCTCAAGTCATCTAATTTGAATTTTATGCATACATTTGCTTTATTCTAAAATACTTGTTGAAGAAGAACATAGCTAGGCTAAATCCCCTTTTTTTTTTTTTGTAAAATTTATTTTCTACAAATTAGTAGAATGATAGCATTAAATAACATTTCAATAGCACATTATTTATCTAGAATTCCTTTAGCTTTAACAATGCATTTAGGTTTTAAACTGAATCATTTAATTTCTAGCAACACGCTTACAATCTTTAAATCATTACTTTATTTCCTTGATTTATTTCATATGCAAAAAGGGGTAAAATAAATTTCATTTCTCTTTCCTAAATATTGTATATCCTACTTTTATTAAAGTTCAGAAAATCTTTAGGAACTAAATCCAGATTCATTTCTTTAGCATAGCATAAAACAATATTTCATCTCTATAAGGTACATCAAATTACGAAATAACCTACAATACTAATAAATCTCTCATTTCTATTCAATGAGGCTCTTACAAATATTTGATACATTTCTTTTTTTTTAAAAGATAGATACAACATAATTTCCTATTACAATGTTGCTACTTAAAAACATATATACTCCATTTCCACATCTTTTCTGTAACAACTGAAATCCAGCATCCTCTACTTGTCCTCTTTCCTTTCTTCCAACAATCCTGTAAATAAAACATAGACTATGACCATGGAGTGCTCACCTCCCAGCCTAGGCTAACTGTTAGCCACCCCCGAGCTCGGAGAACCAAGCCCTAGACAGGCAAAAAACATGCAAACACAAAGGACAGAAAAGTACACAACTCCAAACACAACCCCAACCCGGGCTACACTGCACCACCCATTGGTGATGTATTTTCAAGGGTGGTAGTGGACCAAGTACCCTGAGGAGACTGCAAGTATGGCCAAATAAAAAGCCACCTCATGGCAAACTAAAGCATATAACCACCTCATGGCAAACAAAATACATCAAGTATAACATAATCAGCCCTTTATTCCTTATGACCCCCAAGGAATTCATGCCTTATTTCCCTCCTTATGACCCCCAATGCATAAACAAGCCATGCAGCAAGGATCACACAAAATTCCCTTGTGATCGCTCTCATAACGAGAGTCTCTCACTCGAGGGCTGTCACTTCTACCACCCACAAGATCCTCCTCTCTCCCAAGAGTAGGAGATCTTGATTACTCCCAAACACAAGACAAAGTATAAAACAAAATACCAAATAAATTTCCAAAAGAACATGCATGGAAAACAAATCTCTTTTTCACAAACATTACATACAAACACATGCAATAAGAAATCCATTGTATGATGAATACGACCAACCTTAACCCGCCCAAAAGGTAGTTTAGTTTTGTTGAGGATGAGCAGCCCAATTCCACGGTTCTTCCCTTTCTACCCTTAGCTAACATTCTCAAAACCAATATTCTATCCTTTTCTTTACAAAATTCTTTTGTCTCCAAAAATGGAGAGTGGGTGATTACCCTCAAATTTTCCAATTCTTGCTTAAGAAGCTCATTCTCTGAGTTCTCACAAGTTTCTAAAAACCAAAAAGGAAAGTAAACCAGAATGCAAAAAGACTCATTCGAATAGGAAAAATCTCAATTAGATTTAAACTTCTAATTTTCAATTTTCGCACAACTCAAAAAAGCCAATTTTTAAAGCGTCAAAAAGATCATTTAAAAGTAGAAACTTGCCTAAAATTACCCCTAACCCCTAGGTATACCTTATGGCCTTTAGGAAACCCTATTAAACTACCCCTAGGTGTTAATTTAACCCATTATAAACCCCCCTAAAGTTTATTTTCGGGTCAAACATATGTTGACCTCTCCATAGATTCTTTTCCCAAAGGATTTATGACAACACGTTATATTATTTAGGAAAAGACTATAGTTAAACACTTTCCCTCCAAGAGACAAAAATAAAACATTTAAATTTAAATCCACACATGTGTCAAGTGACACAAATAAAACGCTTTTACAAAATAAAACATGAAATTGTCTCTTGTGGGTTTTACACATTAAATTTAAATGACACTTAACACACATGCAGTATATACTATTACAAATAAAATACAACACAAACAGGGTGTTGTCTCTCCAAATAGACAACCCCTGGCTTACGAACATACATAAGTCTAGGTTTGGTTCTCCATAATTTTCCCATGGTCACATGGATAATTCCTGCGCAACTCAATTTACACATTAGTACTTCCAAATAATCTCATATAATATAAAACACATGAATAATAATGCACTACAAACACTCTACATACAATATACATTTATCAATCAATACATCTTTCATCCAAATAAATCCACATAACAATTATCATCATTCACATAATTTTGATCCATACATTAAAACATGCATTCCTATTTCTATCCTCATAGTAAAGTCCTGCAAATCCAATAATGACATACCTCCTCTCAAATTTATTCTATTCCAGGATCATCTAGAGTTTTGTATCTATAAAGCATATAAATGAAGCATCCACATTCATAAATGTTACCCAATCACAGAATCATATAAGTTCTACATCCAGACATAGCTGACATACATCAAAACAAGATTATCCAGTCATTGGATCTTTTAGGATTTCAAATTCATAACATATCAAAATGTACACCACAAGGTGCAATAACTCTATAACTTGGTTCAATTACCTTTCTCACCAATCTATTTGTCTAACACAATCCATTCTATTGAATTAGAAAGTATTTATTAATAGGTCAAACATGGTCAACTAAGTAAATCAAAGCTTGGTTTGGGGAAGGCCTTACAAAGAAAATGGAAAAGATGCGAGAAGGGCAGCCACAAAAACCAAATAGGGGGGGAAGAAAATAGCTGAAAAAATAAACCACACCCACAATAAACGAAATCATTGGTATTTTACCAAGACCTGAGAACCTCTTGAAGACAAAAAGTCAAGGGAAAATGAAGGCAACCTCACCCAACAAGGTCAACTGTAGGAGCTAGAAAGCTCCAAAAAACCAACTTTCCACCTCTATAGGAAAGAGGACCACTTCA